>NW_025222647.1:0-2696 GCF_014066325.1 Apis laboriosa
TACGAAAATGCTATTGATACATGGGACTTCCTGTGCGCGTTGCAAGCGGGAAAGATTGCTCTTTACACTCAGTCTTCACTGGTCACGGTGGCATAGGCGGTTCATACACTATGGTCGTATAAAGAAGACGAAATTTCAGAATATTTAAAATAGAGCCTTATTAAAACGGCTGTATCTTCGAAAATACTGGAGATACATGGGACTTCCGGAGCGCGTTGCAAGCGGGAAAGATTGCTCTTTACACTCAATCTTCACTGGTTACGGTGGCATAGGCGGTTCATACGCTATAGTCGTATATAGAAGACGAAATTTCAGAATATTTAAAACAGTGCCTTATTAAAACGGCTGTATCTCCGAAAGTACTGGTGATACGTGGGACTTCTTGTGCGCCTTACAAGCGGGAAATATTGCTCTTCACACTCAGTCTTCACTGGTTACGGTAGGATAAGCGTTTCATACGCTATGGTCGTATAAAGAAGACGAAATTTCAGAATATTTAAAACAATGCCTTATTAAAACGGCTGTATCTCCGAAAGTACTGGTGATACATGGGACTTCTTGTGCGCCTAAAAGCGGGAAATATTGCTCTTTACACTCAGTCTTCACTGGTTACAGTGGCATAGGCGGTTCATATGCTATGGTCGTATAAAGAGACGAAATTTCAGAATATTTAAAACAGTGCCTTATTAAAACGGCTGTATCTCTGAAAGTACTGGTGATACATGGGACTTCCTATGCGTGTTGCAAGCGGGAAATATTGCTCTTTACACTCAGTCTTCACGGGTTACGGTGGCATAGGCGGTTCATACGCTATAGTCGTATAAAGAAGACGAAATTTCAGAATATTTAAAACAGTGCCTTTTTAAAACGGCTGTATCTCCGAAAGTACTGGAGATACAGGAGACTTCCGGTGCGCGTTGCAAGCGGAAAAGATTGTTCTTTGCACTCATTCTTCACTGGTTAGTGTAGGACAAGCGGTTCATAGGCTATGGTCGTATAAAGAAGACGAAATTTCAGAATATTTAAAACAGTGCCTCATTAAAACGGCCGTATCTCTGAAAATGCTGGAGATACATGGGACTTCTTGTGCGCCTTACAAGCGGGAAATATTGCTCTTTACATTCAGTCTTCACTGGTTACGGTGGCATAGGCGGTTCATACGCTATAGTCGTATAAAGAAGACGAAATTTCAGAATATTTAAAACAGTGCCTTATTAAAACGGCTGTATCTCCGAAAGTACTGGATATACATGGGACACCCGGTGCGCGTTGCAAGCGGGAAAGATTGCTCTTTGCTCTCATTCTTCACTGGTTACGGTATGACAAGCGGTTCATACGCTATGGTCATATAAAGAAGACGAAATTTCAGAATATTTAAAACAGTGCCTTATTAAAACGGTTGTATCTCCGAAAGTACTTGTGATACATGGGACTTCCTGTGCGCGTTGCAAGCGGGAAAGATTGCTCTTTACACTCAGTCTTCATTGGTTACGCTGGCACAAGCGGTTCATACGCTATGGTCGTATAAAGAAGACGAAATTTCAGAATATTTAAAACAGTGCCTCATTTAAACGGCTGTATCTCTGAAAATGCTGGAGATACATGGGACTTCCTGTGCGCGTTGCAAGCGGGAAAGATTGTTCTTTACATTCAGTCTTCACTGGTTACGGTGACATAGGCGGTTCATACGCTATAGTCGTATAAAGAAGACGAAATTTCAGAATATTTAAAACAGTGCCTTATTAAAACGGCTGTATCTCCGAAAGTACTGGATATACATGGGACTCCCGGTGCGCGTTGCAAGCGGGAAAGTTTGCTCTTTGCTCTCATTCTTCACTGGTTACGGTATGACAAGCGGTTCATACGCTATAGTCGTATAAAGAAGACGAAATTTCAGAATATTTAAAACAGTGCCTCATTAAAACGGCTGTATCTCTGAAAATGCTGGAGATACATGGGACATCCTGTGCGCGTCGCAAGCGGGAAAGATTGCTCTTTATACTCAATCTTCATTGGTTACGGTAGCACAGGCGGTTCATACGCTATGGTCGTATGAAGAAGACGAAATTTCAGAATATTTAAAACAATGCCTTATTAAAATGGCTGTATCTCCGAAAGTACTGGTGATACATGGGACTTCCTGTGCGCGTTGCAAGCGGGAAAGATTGCTCTCTATACTCAGTCTTCACTGGTTACAGTGGCACAGGCGGTTCATACGCTATGGTCGTATAAAGAAGACGAAATTTCAGAATATTTAAAACAGTGCCTTATTAAAACGGCTGTATCTCTGAAAGTACTGGTGATCCATGGGACTTCCTATGCGCGTTGCAAGCGGGAAATATTGCTATTTACACTCATTCTTCACTGGTTACGGTAGGATAAGCGTTTCATACGCTATGGTCGTATAAAGAAGACGAAATTTCAGAATATTTAAAACAGTGCCTCATTAAAACGGCTGTATCTCCGAAAGTACTGAAGATACAGGAGAATTCCGGTTTGCATTGCAAGCGGGAAAGATTGCTCTTTGCACTCATTCTTCACTGGTTACGGTGGGACAAGCGTTTCATACGCTATGGTCGTATAAAGAAGACGAAATTTCAGAATATTTAAAACAGTGCCTCATTTAAACGGCTGTATCCCCGAAAATGCTGGAGATACATGGTACTTCCGGTTTGCATTGCAAGCGGGAAAGATTG
>NW_025222648.1:0-1653 GCF_014066325.1 Apis laboriosa
ATTCATTGTAAAAATAAAACTGAGTAATAAAACATATGTAAGCTCATTTTCAAGTATGATCTTTTATTCATTTATTAAATTTTATTTCGTTGAAAAATAATAACAAAAAAAAAATAATTATTAAAATAATAATAAAAAAATAATAATTATTAAAATAATAATAAAGAAATAATAATAATTAAATTTAATTTATTCTATATATATATTTCTATATTTATTTTTTTTAATACTCTATTCTTTTTTATATTTAATCTTTTATTTAATGTTTAATTTTTTATTATCTGTTTTCTATTTTTTCTAATAAATCTCTTAATTCCTTATAAAAATATAAAATTTATTTTTTTTATTTTAGATATTAAACTTTTATTTTAGATATTATTATTTCAACATTCAAACATCTCAAAGGAAAACTTCATACTGTTATTTCTATTTACTTTTTCTTTCTTTTCTAATATACAAACTAATTTAATTTTTAAGAAAAACTAAATTATGTCTTTAAAATATTATACTTTCGCTGTACATAATATCTATCTAATATCAAGATATTCATGTTAATTTATATTTTTATAAATACAATTAAAAAAATAGTAAATTTTTTTGATGATGACTCTTCTTAGATATGTTCGAATGAATTTCTTTGTATATTTAAATTTGTATATTAAAATTTTCCATAATTGCATAAACATTAAGTTAATTATTATGAATGTTCAATTATTAATTAATAATAATTAATAATTCATTTTTTAAAAGGAATGAATTATTCTGTTATTTAAAACCATTTGTTTAAAAGTATGCTCAACAAATTTTCTTAAACTTCAAAACTTATTGCTATTTTTATGATACTTAATTGTCACGACACTTAAATAAAACTTATTATTAGATAGAAAAAAAAAATATAATTTGCAAAAATAATGTAGGAGAATGTTATGGTATATAAATTTGTTAATTTAAATAATAAAATACAGTTAAATTTATTTTATATTCAGATTTTAAAATCATTTTAAAAAATAAATATTTAATTTCTTGTAAGTCAAAAAGATTATTATTACATGAACTTAAAGAAATATAAAAAAATATAAGTTTAAAGAAATAAATTTTGATTTTGAAACTTATTAAGATTTTAAAAAATAGAATAAAAAAAAATAAAATAAGTATATATATAATTTATAAATTTCAATAGTTTTGATTTTGAACTTTGCAAATGCAAAAATCAGATCTCTATTTAAAAATTATCATTATGAAAAAAAGATAACATAAGAATCCATATTTTCAAATTTTTATTTTAAAAACAACTTAATTTTCATTTGAATAACTTTAATAAACATTAAATTTAAATTATCAAGTATTCAATAATTTATGAACAAAAGTATACATAAATCTCGCATTTTAATGTCAGTTTCTATANGGTCTACAAATGAACATCAACGACTACCCAAGAATCAATCATCACCCCTCAAATAGGTCTCATCTCAATAACATCCTCAAATCATAAAACATAATGGACGCATGACGATCGCAATTATTGGTTATCTCGCGGGCGTGCAGACACACGACACCGTTTTGCGAATAATTTTACGGCGTGTTCCCTCGTTATCGTTGGCTGGCGTTGAACAGAACCCGAACCAGAACACCGAACTATCCCATTGGCTATTT
>NW_025222649.1:0-651 GCF_014066325.1 Apis laboriosa
AACTCGTGTATGTATCATTTTTAAGGATTGTTACACGTTTATATAGAAATACAGAGAGAATAATCTGAATTCAAACTTAAAAAAGTTTGAATTTTGTCTATCTTGTCATTTATTCAATTTTTCCTAGATATATGCTTTGATAAACTCGTGTATGTATTACTTTTAAGGACTATTACACGTTTATATAGAAATACAGAGAAAATAATCTGAAATTAAAATTAAAAAAGTTTGAATTTTGTTATTTTGTCTATCTTGTCATTTATTCAATTTCTCCTAGATATATGCTTTGATAAACTCCTGTATGTATTACTTTTAAGGATTGTTACACGTTTATATAGAAATATAGAGAGAATAATCTGAATTCAAACTTAAAAAAGTTTGAATTTTGTCTATCTTGTCATTTATTCAATTTTTCCTAGATATATGCTTTGATAAACTCGTGTATGTATTACTTTTAAGGATTGTTTATATAGAAATACAGAGAGAATAANATAATCTGAAATTAAACTTAAAAAAGTTTGAATTTTGTTACCTTGTCTATCTTGTTGTCATTTGTTCAATTTCTCCTAGATCTATGCTTTGATAAACTCCTGTATGTATTATTTTTAAGGACTATTACATGTTTATATAGAAATACAGAGAGAATAATCT
>NW_025222650.1:0-280 GCF_014066325.1 Apis laboriosa
TCCAAGAGAATGCCTAATTTTTCGAGAGTAATGTTCTCAAATTGGGGGATAGAATTTGTAAAACGAAAGTTTGTACAAATTGTGGAATTATTATACTAAAGTATACTTAAAAATGAAACGAATATTTACCCTGGTCAATGGGACATTCCATGTATCTCGATTCTTTCGGATATCGAAGAGAATTGGGGAATAGAATTTGTAAAACGAAAGTTTGTACAAATTATGGAATTTTATTATTCCAAAGTATAGTTAAAAATGAAACGAATATTTACCCTGGTCA
>NW_025222651.1:0-5881 GCF_014066325.1 Apis laboriosa
CTCGAATTATATGATAAACGAGGAAAATTATATTATGTTGTAAAAAATTACGCAACGTTAATGACGCAATAGACGCGAAATGAACAATCGAAGGAAAAGACACAAGGATACGGGAAAAACTAATTAATTTCGTTTTCAGTACACTGAATAGATTATTTGAAAAACTAAATTAGCAATAATTGATAAATTTGGTAATAATAAGAGTAAAGTAACTTACTGCGTGATTACAATTCGCGACGACACATCCACTCCACACAATTTTCAACTATAAACTGACGACATGCGCAGTGTAATGCGCACTGCGTTGCGCACTGCGTTGCGCACTGCGATGCGCATTGCGATGCGCACTAATTCGTCCCGCGTCTCGAATTAAGCAACGTTCTGATTGGCTGGCTCATGATGCTTATTTTTTTCATTCAAAAATCGCGCGAAAAATTGAAATATAATATAAGACATGTATGTATTGTTGTGTTGTTTGTCAGATTGGAATCCTGTAAAGATCTACTTACTGGAAAAAAAAATTATTAGTAGAATTACTAATTTATCAAGATAATAAAACAGTTTTAATGCAAAGAAGGAATACAATAAAAATATTAATTAAATTTAAATAAATATGTAAAAAGTAAAAATACAAAAGAGAAATTTAACACAAAACTTTATTGAATTCATAAAAATTGAAAAAAAAGAATATAATATAAAAGTAACTGAATTTAATATAATTGAAATTAAAAAAAACACAAGACTTGAATTTAAAATTAAAATAAATATAACATAAAAATTAACTGTAATAGTAAAAAACAGTAAAAAAAAGTTGGAATATAGCTGAAGAATATAATCTCAATGTTAAGAAAATCTAAAAGAAGTAAAGTATCCAAAAGAATTTAACAACAAGTTTTAATTAAGTCAATAACATACATAAGAAAAAACATTCAAGATTGTAAATTTTATAATTTTATTTCTTTTGTTTCAAATGTTCTCCTTGACTTAACATTTCTATTAAATCCTTTTTTATTTTTTAATTCTTTTAGATTTTTCAACTTTTAGATTAAATTTTTCTTCCATTTTCAACTTTGTTTTATTTTATAACAATAAATTCTTACATTCTCTTTTTATGTTTTATTATTCATGTACCACAATGTTAAATTCTTTATTTATATGTTGCATATATATATAAATAATGAATAAATATAAAAACATAAAAAGAGAATATAATATAATATAATAAGTTAACTAAAATAAAGTAAAAAAGGATTGAAACACAAAATTTAATCCCACAGTCAAAAAAAAAATCTAAACCTAAAAAACTAAAATATGAAAAAAGAATTTAACAGCATGTATTAATTAAGAGACATACATAAGAAAAAAAATTTAACATTGCAAATTTTATAATTTTAGTTGTTTTCTTTTAAATGTACTCCTTGATTTAATATTTCTATTAAATCCTTTCTTATATTTCAATTCTTTTATATTTTTTTAATTTTCAGATTAATTTCTGCTGCTATTTTCAACCTCATTACACATTATAACAATTTTTATATTATATTCTTTTTTTATGTTTTATTTTTTATGTTTTAATTCTTTCAGTTTTTACTAAATTCCAGATTAAATTCTTGTTCTATCTTTTAACCTTGTTATACTTGAAACAATTATTTTTTAGATTAAATTTTTTTTTATCTTTAATTATTTATGTATTAGAATGTTAAATTCTTTATTTATATGATGTAACTTTGTCACATTTATTATGCCACATATAAATGAATTTATTTGTTATATGTTATATATATATTGTATTATATTATATATATAAAAAGAAAATAATTATAGAGTTAACTATAATAAAGTAATAAAGGAATGAAACATGCTGAAAAATTTAATTTCAAATTTAAAAAAAAATATAAGTTTAAAAATCTATAACATTAAAAACAGATATTTATATAATTGTAATATTTCTTAAAGTTAAGAAAAACATGTAGAGAAAAGAAAATTAAGTTATTTATTTTTAATTTCTATAGATTTAGACAGTAATTTTTTAAAATTCCTTTTTTTATATTTTAGTTCTTCAAGACATTTTTGAGGTTAAAATAGTCAATTTTTCCTCGACAGTGTTTAATTTTCCTTTTTTTATAATTTTCCATTTTCTATAACAGTTAACTTTTATATTGCAATTTCACATTATGTTTGTATATTAATTATTTATTTATTACTAATATATTCTAACATTAAATTTCGTCGCATCATAACAATTAATTAAACCTGACAAAGCTACAACCTATAATTAAAAAATTTAACATTAATAACATTATAAATAATAATACATAAAAAGACAACATTACTACTAGATTTAATTGTTATGAAATAAAATAAGGTAAAAAGATAAAAGAATTTAACTTAAAAGTTAAAATTTAAAAGATTTGTAACGTAAAAAGATTTAATAAAAACACTATCAAATTAAAGCAAAACATTTGAAAAAAAAAATAAAATTATCAAATTTACAAATTTTTTTCTGTTAAATTTTTTTCTGTTAAATTTTTTTCTTTATGAATATTTTTTGTGACTTAATTAATACTTAATTATTAAATTCTTTCTTGAAGTTCTAGATTTAGATTTTTCTTGACTTTGAAATTATATTCTTCAACTATGTTTCAATCCTTTTTTTACTGTATTATAGTTAACTTTTATGTTACATTCTCCTCTTATGTGTTTATATATATTTATTTATTTATTATAATGTAACAATAAATTCTTTCATGTGTTGCATCATAACAATTAAAATCTAAATCTTACAATGCTGCAACATATAGGAAAAGAATTTAACATTGTAATACATAAATAATGAAATAAAAAAAAACATAAAAAAGAATATAATGTAAAAGTTTATTATCATAAAGTAGAAAAAAAATTGAAACATTTGAGAGGAATTTAACCTGAAAGTTAAAAAAAGTCTAAAAAAACTGAAATATAAAAGAAGGATTTAACAGAAATATTATCTGAATTAAAGATAACATTAAGACAAAACAACAAAATTTGCTCATTTGATGTTTTTTTTTTTGACTCTGAGATTAAATCCTTTAGTTATGTTTCAATTCTTTTTTACTTTATTTTAGTTAATTTGTTATATTATATTATATTCTCTTTTTATGTTTTTATATTTATTCATTATTTATATATATACAACACATAAATAAAGAATTATATGTTGTGGTAATGAATAATAAAAACATAAAAAGAGAATATAGTAAGAATTAATTGTTATAAAATAAAATGATGTTGAAAATAGTGGAAGAATTTAATCTGAAAGTTAAAAAATCTAAAAGAATTGAAACATAAAAAAGGATTCAATAGAAATATTAAATCAAGGAGAACATTTGAAAGAAAACAACTAAAATTATAAAATTTACAATGTTGAACTTTTTTTTCTTATGTATGTTTTTAACTTAATTAACATTTGTTGTTAAATTCTTTTTTGATGTTTTACTTCTTTTAAATTTTCTTAACATTGAGATTAAATTCTTCAGCTGTGTTTCAATCTTTTTTACTGTATTATAGTTAATTTTTATGTTATATTCTCCTTTTATGTTTTTATGTTTATTCATTGTTTATATATATCATAATAATAATAATTCTTTTGTATGTTGCATACCATAACAATTGATTAAATGTTAGAATGCTGCAATATATAAGAAAAGTATTTTATATTGTGATACATTAATAATGAATTAAAAACAGTAAAAGGAAATATAATGTAAATTTTAATTATAATGAAGTAAGAGAAAATTAAAATAATATTGGAGAAGAATTTAACCTCAAAGTTAAAAAACTCTAAAAGAATTGAAATAAAAAACAAAGATGTAAGAGAAATATTATCTAAATTAAGAAAAACATTTAAAGAAGTCAATTAAATTTTCTTTTTTATATATGTTTTTTCTGACTCAAGAATTTAACACTCATGTTAAATTCTTTCTTTGTTGTTTTAGATTTTTAGATTTAGATTTTTCTTTAACTTTGATATTAAATTCTTCTCTTGTTTCATTCTTTTTTATTCAATAATATTTAACTTTTTGTATTATATTCTCTTTTATTTTTTTCATTATTCATTATTTATGTACTGTATTGTTAAATTTTTTTTCTATATGTATATATATATTTTTTTCATATATGTATATATATTTATTCCTCCAATTAAATTAATCTATCTAAATTTAAAAAAATCTGTCAAATTTTATTTACATCCTCTAAGTTTTTTTAGATTTATTTTTTTAGATTTTTTTTTTTTTAGATTATTTTTCTGTTATATTTTAATTCTGTTTAGATTTTGTTCATCTCAATTTAAAATATCTTATTTGTATTTCAATCTTTCCTAATCTCTTAAATTTTCCTGTTTTCTTTTTTTCAGATTTAGTTAACTTTTAGTTATGTTAAATATTCTTTTATGTTTTTTTTTGTGATTTTTATGTCGACATTGTTTTCTTTTATTTAATATAATTCAATTCCTTAAATTTATTTATTTTAAATTTAAATTCAAGTTTTGTGTTTTTTTATATTATATTTTAATTATATTAAATTCAATTACTTTTATATTATTACATTTAATTACTTTTAATTAATTATTACTTTTATATTCTCTTTTTATTTTTTCTATTTTTCTATTTTTCTATTTCTATTGAATTTATTTAAGTTTTTTGTTAAATTTCTCTTTTATATTTTTATTTTTTGTATTTTTATTTAAATTTAATTAATATTTTTATTGTATTCCTTCTTTGCATTAAAACTATTTTATTATCTTGATAAATTAGTAATTCTACTAATAATTTTTTTTTTTCCAATAAATAGATCTTTATGGGATTCCAATCTGACAAACAGCAGAACAATTAATATATGTGTTATATTATATTATATTTATTCTTTCAATTTTTGTTATATTATATTTCAATTTTTCGCGCAATTTTTGAATGAAAAAAATAAGCATCATAAGCCAGCCAATCAGAACGTTGCTTAATTCGAGACGCGGGACGAATCAGTGCGCATCGCAGTGCGCAACGCAGTGCGCAACGCAGTGCGCATTACACTGCGCATGTCGTCAGTTTATAGTTGAAAATTGTGTGGAGTGGACGTGTCGTCGCGAATTGTAATCACGCAGTAAGTTACTTTACTCTTATTATTACCAAATTTATCAATTATTGCTAATTTAGTTTTTCAAATAATCTATTCAGTGTACTGAAAACGAAATTAATTAGTTTTTTCCATATCTTTGTGTCTTTTCCTTCGATTGTTCATTTCGCGTCTATTGCGTCATTAACGTCCCGTATCGAAATATTTCGAAACAGAATTTGAAATCGTATATCGACTTTTATTTAATATAATTTTAATCGTATACATTTATTTTACAATTTCTTGATCTTTGTTTTTTATCATTTTAATCGTACTAAAGTAAAAGAAATATTTTACGGTTTGTTAGCGTATTCATTTTGTGAAATCGAATTATTCAAATATCGCATATTTTTCCGAATGTACATATATATTGTGTACAACGTCTCGCGTGTATGTTTATTGTTTACTTTTTTTGGTCTTTCGTTTTGCTCGGAACAAGAAATATTTCTTATGATATTTCATTTCCAAGAAATTAGATTCGTGTTCAAACATGTTTCGACTTGTCGAGCGTATCCCCTCTCCATCTTGTTATTCGATGCGCGAAATAGAAGCGCAAAGTGACATTGTTCGTTGATTCGTCGTAACGATTAGACATTTGAAATTTTCTCGAGACGTGTGTTCTATTTATTGGATAATATTTCAATAATATTTTTCTTATAACAACATTTGTTATTATTTGTGCGTTAATTAATACATCTTTATTGAATGTTTTATTCAACATTATTCGAATTGA
>NW_025222652.1:0-201 GCF_014066325.1 Apis laboriosa
TATCAATTCCTCTGTGATCTACGTTACATTCCATATTTTATCCCATTTAATTAATTCATTCTTAACGTTACCTTCGAAAGCTGTCCAATAATTTAGCCGAATTTTCATATTTTCGTAAAACCAATTCCTTATATATCAATATACATATTTCCATTCTAATATCTTAATATAAAAAAAAAAAAAAACTTCAAAACTTCAAAA
>NW_025222653.1:0-393 GCF_014066325.1 Apis laboriosa
TATATATATATATTAGATGTAGATGTACAGATATGTACATACAGGAATACATTAATTTTAGAGCGTCGATCACCTTCGACTTTGATCCCGGTTCGAGAGAAAGCGTATTCCCAATAAATTCATTCGGGAATTCCCCCCCCAGAAATGCACGTCCCCCGCGCGAGCGAAACGCTGCACCATCGTGGGATGCTTGGAGGGAGTCCGCGAAGGGAGACGTCGCTGGCCGCCGATGGTGCTGCTACACCAACAACCTGTTGCAACCACCCCGACACGCCATAGCCAGCGGGATACGATCCGACTGGCCCGGCCGAAGGTGAAGCTGTCCGAACGAACCAGGCCGCACCAGTCCCTCCATCGAACGATAAAAACAGAAAAATCATCGCCAAGCGGGTT
>NW_025222654.1:0-265 GCF_014066325.1 Apis laboriosa
TAATATATTATTATTTATTACGAAAAATTATTTTGCGAAAAATTGTAAAATTAGATCTAAATTCCTAGAAAAAAAGATATCGAACAAATTTCCATCGAAATTTAATACAACAATACAATTCAATCGGTAATTTATCTCGAACATCTCGGGTCTAATTTTGAATCAAATTCAATCTTGTTCGAGTTACGAAAAGATCGTAAAGATTTCCTGGAAAAGTCCGTTTTCTGACAAAGGAAAAGAAAAAGAAAAAGAGAGAGAGAAAGAG
>NW_025222655.1:0-1008 GCF_014066325.1 Apis laboriosa
CGAATAAATTTCCAATTATATATATTTTATACGGAAGAAATATTAAGAGGTTACTTAATCGTTTCTAGTTATTAAGTTGCAAATGGATATCATTTTCGAATTATTATTACGTCATCACTGTTGGATAAAATAATAAAAATTAAAAAAAATTGGATAGTGAGATATGGAGCATCGAATAAATTTCTAATTATATATATTTTATATGGAAGAAATATTAAGAGGTTACTCAATCGTTTCTAAGTTATTAAGTTGCAATTATTGTTACGTCATCACTGTCGGATAAAATAATAAAAACTCGCGACAATTCGAGACAATTCGAGAAAATTGGATAGTGAGATATCCAATATGGAGCATCGAATAAATTGTCAGGGTGGATTATGGCGATAACAAGGATAACGGAAACGCGTCTCGTCCTTGCACGAGAGGCGATCATCGGTTAAGAAGATTACGATCCCCACGTGTCACGTTCCTCGGCCGGGGAGTAGCCAGTCTGAATTTCCAGTCTGAATATGTATAAACGTTAGAGACGTCGAGTTTGGTGAATAAACAAGAAGAGTTACGTTAATATCGGGGAGGGAAATTGAACTGTGAACAAGTGTTTCTCCTTCTTGAAATTTGATTTCCTTTGTGCTTCGACACACCCTTTCGATACCGATTCTCCTTAGAAAAGAAAGGATTTTACTTGTATCGTATGATTGAAAATATACGATATTCAGGTTAAGATTCGTAATAATTCCCCAACTTTCGTTCCTAGGGATAATCAAGTAAAACTTTCTAGAGGAGGAGGAATTGTTTGTTGCAATTTGTTTCCCCATAAGGAATATATGCCTTCCCTATAAAGACTGGAAAGTGCACAGTTAACCACTTTTAGCTTCGTTTCTATTGTGAACGATGATGATGATGGTCGATGAAACGCTTGCTTTATTCACGTCTCTGACGTCACGTATAGTTACCGTCAATATACATAATTTCGTCTAATTCAATATCATAATTGTTGCCAGTTTGAAT
>NW_025222656.1:0-1457 GCF_014066325.1 Apis laboriosa
CGAATCTGTCACTTATCTTCCTCCTGAGACGACGAAACAACGACGAGAAGACGAGCGCTACCGAATTATCCGTATTCGGGATGGTGGAGAATCGGCGAATCGAGGGAATCGGCGTTTCGAGCCGCGTCCTCCTGCGGGACGGGCAATAAACAAAACGAGGTAAATCGTCGGGCGGAGGGCGATAAAACGGGGAGCGAGATCGGTTTCTAATCTCTGGCCCACCGGGAGAGGCCGGTCGCTGATAATTGGAGGTGGTGGGCGAGCGTCGCGAAACGGGCCGATAAATCACTGTGCCGCTGTAAAATATAGGAAACGATCACCGGTATCGAAGGCCCGTAGCCGGAGGCGATAAGGCGGGCGATAAATCAGCCGGGATGCACCTGCCGATCGCGGGTGGATCCGCTCGCAATTCCGTCCAATACCCCCGGAAAGGTGGAGCCACCGCCGTTCTAACCTCTCTTTTAAAACGGAGAGAAAGAGATGTGTGTATCCGCGGTGGACGCGTGACACCCCGTTTATCTCCACTGTTAACTCTCTCTCTCTCTCTATACTCCGCGCTTTCGTCCCTCGTAGATAGGGATTGTTTTTAAATACTTTTTAAATACTTTTAGAGAGGGAGGGAGAAGGGAAGAGAATAATTTATCTTGGATTATCGCGTTCGATTATCTCTCTTTTTCGCGTCGCAACGAGTTGTCGAGTAGACTGGAATCTACATCTTGGGAATACAATAGGATATCGTGTCGATATTTGGAGTTAATTTTAGTAATATCTGTGACAATGTAAGTAAGTATCAAATGTCGAATGATTTAATCCGTATTTTTGAGAGTCGTAATGAGATTTGTAATATTTTCTTCAATATCTGTAACAAGCATAGTAACAAGCATAAATAACAAAAGAAAATTAAATTTCGAGCGATTTAATGCGAATTTGTAATTTAGGAATAGAATAAGATTCGCAATCAATATTTGGAAATTACTTAAATTTTAGTAATATTTGTGACAATGGTGCAAGTATCAAATGTCGAATGATTTAATCCGCATTTTTGAGAGTCCAATGAGATTCGCAATATTTTGTTTAATATCCGTAACAATAGCATAAGTTACAAAAGAAAATTAAATTTCGAGCGATTTAATGCGAATTTGTAATTTGGGAATACAACAAGATATCGTGTCGATATTTAGAAATTAATTTAATTTTAGTAATATTTGTAACAACAGCATAAGTAGCAAAAAAGGAAAAGGTATCAAATTTCGACCGATTTAATGCGAATCTACATTTTGGGAATACAATAAGATTCGCAATATCGTGTCAATACTTGGAAATTACTTAAATTTTACGGCTTAAGTATCAAATGTCGAGCGATTTAATGCGAATTTGTAATTTGGGAATACAATAAGATTCGCAATATCGTGTCAATACTTGAAAGTTACTTAAATTTTAATAATATCTGTGACAAT
>NW_025222657.1:0-652 GCF_014066325.1 Apis laboriosa
AAAAATCTTTCGAATTAGAATGATGTTGGTTACCGTTAAGTCAGCCTGTAGTATGGAATATATTATCTGATTCTGTTTATGGAGTATCCTACTCTGTGCTCCAGTATTGTGCTCTGCTCTGCTGAAGCATGTCAAAAATATACTATTATAAGTATCGATTAAACGATATTTGTTCTCAAAACCAGGAATCTTTTCAGATAACATAATTCATTGTTTAAGTTTAATGAAGTTCAGTGATTGATAATAATAGAAAAAACATGCCAGAAAATTTTTTTTTGAATAAGCTGTCATAAATTTTGCTAGCAATAAATGTTCAAAAACATAAGCCATTTTGATCAATACTTTATTTATGGTTTCTATAGTGAAATCAGTAATTTTTATAGTGAATCATTTTAACTATTATTAACACTACAATAATTTCCTATAGTGAAACGATATTGTTTCATATCAAAATAATAATATGAATCCCAAATTCCTAAAATATTAGTTCGATAAAACAGAGATATTACAATAGTTAAATTCGCAAAAATTTTGTGTCTTTGCTTTTGATTCATTCAAAAATCTGTTCGTTCATACATAGTTTTCGTTTAACAGAAAGCTATTTGCAAAATATTATTTAATTCGAATATAATAGTTTTTCGAAATATCTGAA
>NW_025222658.1:0-229 GCF_014066325.1 Apis laboriosa
GAAACGGCTCACACCCCCCTGTTACCCTCGACACCGAGCGCCACGTGGAGTTCACCCTTTCTCAGGCAAGAAAGAGCGACCGAACGAACGAAAGAGAGAGAGAGAGAGAGAGAGAGAAAGAGAGAGAGAGAGAGAGACAAAGTGAGAAGAGGACGGGGAGGAGAAAGGGAGACGGTTGGCTCGCGGACCGAGAAACACGCTGTAAACAGTTTACTTCTAAACCGGAGAG
>NW_025222659.1:0-247 GCF_014066325.1 Apis laboriosa
CCGCTTGTGCCAGAGTAACCAGTGAAGGCTGTGTGTAAAGAGCAATCTTTCCCGCTTGCAACGCGCACCGGAAGTCCCCTGTATCTCCAGTATCTTCGGAGATACAGCCGTTTTAAGAAGGCACTGTTTTAAATATTCTGAAAATTCGTCTTGTTTAGACGACCATAGCATATGAACCCCTTGTGCTAGCTTATCCAGTCAAAACTGTGTGTAAAAAGCAATCTTCCCTGCTTGCAACGCGCACCGG
>NW_025222660.1:0-816 GCF_014066325.1 Apis laboriosa
GTTATTCAGAAATCCATAAAAAAAAAAAAACAAATTAAATTTTCTCAATCAAAAAGTTTTTATTACCATTTTGTAAATTTTTACCAATTATCGTCGCAACGAAATCATAAATAAATCATCTGCTGAATATTTAAATCAATTACGTAAACTATTGATTGAAACATATTTTATTACGACGAATATTTCTCACATTCCTTTTTTCTTTCTCTTTTTTCTACACTCAATAAACTCGTAACGCGTATAAAACGTTCTATTTTCAAATAATTCACGGCTCGAATTCACGAATCGTAAAACGTTTCCCCGTAACTATATTGGACAATCCTCGATTTTGCAATTTTATTCGTCACGGTAGTTAAAGTCGTTGCATGCACGTCTGTGCCCAAAATGCGTTCGCGATCGTCGAAATTATGAATAACCACGATATCGAATGGACCTTACGGGAAAGTATGCACGCCCTACATTTCGACCGTATTGCAAATATACCGAACGCGATTGTCGCGGCTCCCCGTTAAACGAACCGCGATTGAAATCCCCTCCCCACGTTACACCCACGTTCTACGAAACTAGATTAATTTCATCCGAGTGCGGACAGAATTTGGATTCTTCCCTTTAGATGCCTTTAACCTTTAACCGACTGCGAATAAATCAGTTTCGCTTTCAAATTATCAAAAAATTTATTCTCGAAAGTTTTACTCTCGATCGATTCGAAATCTAGTGGTCCCTAGAATTGCTCGAATGAACTTTAAGAAAGTGTAATAATTTTCGATATTGTTTGTCGAAATGATATATTTTTAATTTGCTTTCTCTGTAATTATC
>NW_025222661.1:0-208 GCF_014066325.1 Apis laboriosa
TGTTTCGAAATAAATCCTTCAGGTAAAAAAAATATATATATGTACATATACATCTTGATATATAATTTTAATTTGTTAAGATCATTTCGAGATATTTTCATTTCTTTTTGTTTTTTTCTCTCTCTCTCTCTCTCTTGTTTTGATCACCGTATGAGAACAATTCAATGAAAGGGGACAGTTTATTTTCAATCATTCGTGGGGAAGATTA
>NW_025222662.1:0-498 GCF_014066325.1 Apis laboriosa
CACTGAAGAATTCAACGAAACGTCAATTTCGGAATAGAAATGTCCCTCTCAAAGATATGTCAATGCAGAATTCGCCGAAACTAGAATTTTCTTTCCCAAAACCTACTTCTTTCGTCGAAATCTATTTTTCGTTTCAGAATTCCACGTATCTGATATAAAGACAGAAGGATAAGGTATTTCTCATCGATTTCGTTTTAGAAAACTCCGTAATTGCGATTTTCGTGTCGAAAAGATGCAATTTAGATCAAAACCCAACTTTCACCGAAGAGTTCAACGAAACGTCAATTTCGGAACAGAAACGTCCCTCTCAACGATATATCAGTGCAGAATTCGCCGAAACTAGAATTTTCTTTCCCAAAACCTACTTCTTTTGTCGAAANCAGAATTCCACGTATCTGATATAAAGACTGAAGGATAAGTTATTTCTCATCGATTTTGTTGTAGAAATCTCCGGAATTGCGATTTTTGTGTCGAAAAAATGTAATTTTGATCAAAACC
>NW_025222663.1:0-341 GCF_014066325.1 Apis laboriosa
TATTTTATCGAGCAAGTTTTGATTTTGACGCTATAGGCGAGGATGAAAAATGGATGTTTGAGAGAAAGTTTAATTTTGATGGTTGGCGATGTTGATGAAGATAGAGGGTTGTTCGATATTAAAACATTGATGTTTCAATTTTCAGAGATGAAAATATTTTCATATTTATATATTACTGGTCAAATTCGTTGGTTGTGAACAGGGATCGGAAGTTTTTTTAATCGTTTGAGGAAGTTTGATTTCCATGTTGACATTTGTTTGACACTACTGAACATACCAAGTTCTTGAGAACACAATGATAAGAATAAATTTGATCACTTTTCAATAAAAAATACGTTTCT
>NW_025222664.1:0-180 GCF_014066325.1 Apis laboriosa
ATGAGGTATTTCTCATCGATTTCGATTTAGAGATCTTCGTAATTGCGATTTTCGTGTCGGAAAGATGCAATATAGACCATAACCCAATTTACACTCAAGAATTCATCGAAAAGCTAATTTCGGGGTAGAAACGTCCCTCTCAACGATATGTCAATGCAGAATTCGCCGAAACTAGGATTT
>NW_025222664.1:185-384 GCF_014066325.1 Apis laboriosa
TACTTCTATTGTCGAAATCTATTTTTCGTTTCAGAATTCCACGTATCTGAGATAAACACAGATGGATGAGGTATTTCTGATCGATTTCGATTTAGACACACCGTAATTGCGATTTTCGTGACGAAAAGATGCTATATAGTTAAAAATGCAGTTTTCACAGAAGAATTTATCGAAACGTCAATTTCGGAATAGAAACGTC
>NW_025222665.1:0-711 GCF_014066325.1 Apis laboriosa
TAAATAACTAGAAATTGAAATGACTCTATTTTTTAAAAGAAATAGAAAATTTTAAACAAGTATAAAAATTTAAATAAAAACAAAGATAATTACCTCATCGCATGATGAATAATCGTCCTATTATCTTGAGAGAAGCACTGACTCTACCGAAAATGAATATTTTGAATAAAAATATAAAAATAAATCACTATTAATATTCGTTAATATACTATACTGTGTTATCGGCAAACAAACACTGACTCTAATTTCGCGTGTAACTATTATATATATTATATTGTATAAATTAAATTCTTCTTTGAATTTTCACACTTTAAAAGATAAAGAATAGAAATATTACGAAGCAAACACTGACTCTATTAATCGCATTGCGCGCGATTACAATTTTCTAAAAGAAAAGTTTTAATAACAAAGGAAATTGGATAAAAAAGAATATAATACTTTACCTCTTTTTTTATCAAGCATTTGTTATAGAAAATATTATTACTTTTTGAAATTGTTAACTAAAAAGAATAAAGAAATAATGAAATCCTTTAAAATAAAAAATATAATATGTGCAAATAAAAATGCAATTTGTTTAATATGCTTTATATTTTTATATGAATATTCATAAATATTAATATCTTGATATGTTATGAATTACTTAACAAATCAAAAATAAGAACAATCCATCCAAAAAAAGAAAAATAAAAATATATTTATTTCTAATAGAAA
>NW_025222666.1:0-367 GCF_014066325.1 Apis laboriosa
ATATATGTAATTAATTTTTTAAAATTTAGAACAATTTTATTTATTATTTTAGAATTAATATTTTTTATTTCATTTTTTTGAATATTTTTTCATTCATCTATTTCTCTAAATATTGAAGTTGATATAATATGACCTCCAAAAGATATTAAATTTTTTAATCCATTTGAAATTCCATTATTAAATTCATTTATTTTAGTAACTTCAAGATTTACAGTAATTTTAAAATTAAAAATTATTTTAATTAAAAATTATTTTAATTTAAGAAAATTTTATTTAATATTAACAATTTTTTTAGGAATCTATTTTACTATTCTTCAATCAATTGAATATTTAAATTCATACTTTTGTTTTAATGATAGAGTTTATG
>NW_025222667.1:0-237 GCF_014066325.1 Apis laboriosa
GAAACGATAAATTATTAATTATATTAGCCATATATCTGTGACAATCAATTTTCAAATTTGATTTCCTCGAAAAACGAACATAAAAAAAAAAAATTATTTTTCAATCATTCTTATTATTAAACCATNTCAATCATTCTTATTATTAAACCATCTTCTTTTCGATTATTTCAAAAGACATCCTGTACATATTTTCAACATGGATGGAATGAATCGTACATCCTGACTTGGATGACGAAT
>NW_025222668.1:0-427 GCF_014066325.1 Apis laboriosa
TCGTTGAGCGTAACAATTCTATTCAGAAATTCGAGTTTCGATGAACTCCGCTGTGAAAATACGATTTTGCACGAAATTGCATATTTCCGTCATGAAAGTCAGAATTACGGCGAATTCTATGTCGAAAACGTTCGGACATACCATAACTACCACTATCCCGCATAGAAACTTGAAATTCTAAAAGAAATATTGATTTTCATAGGTTTTGTAGCTCTCCCGCACAAGAATCCTAATTTAGGCAATGTGTGAATAGAAATATCGTTGAGCGTAACGTTTCTATTCAGAAATTCGAGTTTCGATGAACTCCGCTGTGAAAATNTGAAAATAAGAATTACGGCGAACTCTAAGTCGAAAACGTTAGGATATACCATAACTAGCACTATCCTGCTTAGAAACCTGAAATTTTGAAAAGAAATATTGATTTTCA
>NW_025222669.1:0-275 GCF_014066325.1 Apis laboriosa
GTAAATAATGGGAACGCAAGGATATATATATCTTTGTGGATAAAGAAAATGTATTTTATAGGTTAGGTGTCGAAGACTTCGAATCGCATAGGAATTTATTAAAATCAAAGTATTTAATCTAATCAGATTAGTATTTTGAACAAATGGAAGTATGAATATATAAATTTACAAAGTATTAGGTAAATAATGGGAACGCAAGGATATATATATTTTTGTGGATAAAGAGAATGTATTTTATAGGTTATGTTTCGAAGACTTCGAATCGCATAGGAATT
>NW_025222670.1:0-246 GCF_014066325.1 Apis laboriosa
TATTATTATTATTATTATTATTGATAGCGCGTGTTTATTATTACTATCTAATTTTTTAATATTATCCTAACCACTTACTATTCTTAGTACTATTAATACTATTACTATCATACACTTATCATTAAATTACTACTAGTATCCATATGAGTGTTAATAGAATTGTTATCGTTATAGCTATTATTAAAGATTTAAGGATACCTGTGAATTATGATCATGATCAGGTTAGGTTAGGTTAGGTTAGGTTAG
>NW_025222671.1:0-411 GCF_014066325.1 Apis laboriosa
TACTATATACCAGAAGTAAATGTAAAAAAATTCAACAGTAAATATGCATCAATCCAAATATGTGATTTTTTATTAATTAAATTATGCTGAATGTGATCAGAATTCGAATAGAAAATAATTCAATAGATTCAAAATAACTTTTTCTACTGTTTGATTAAATAAAAGAAATATAAAGTAATATATGAAATTTTCTTTTTTAATTAAGATAAGTTACGATTTCACATATATTAAATCATATACTAAATCAAGATATAAAAATAAGATATTTAAACCTATTTTTATCTTTATAGTTTGATATAGAGAAAAGACAAGAATTGAAGATACTTTTTTATATCTAATATGATTTTATATATTTTAATAATATTTTATGCTAAATAATGATGATAATAAAATTATAAATAATTAATAATT
>NW_025222672.1:0-547 GCF_014066325.1 Apis laboriosa
TTATCGCCCTCCGTTCGTCGATCGAAATGGCGAACGAATTTTTGGACTACGATCATACAACGTGATCGTTAAAAAACCATTTATTTATTTATTTATTTATTTCATTTTAATTATATAACAAACAATTTTAAGTATTTATTAAACATTGACGAAGCCGCAAGGCCAAACCAATTTTATAACGAACGAGACCTCTGGTCTGAACATACAAAGACGAAGCAGCTGCCAGCTGAAAAAGAAATGAACTAGCCCGTCTCGGCCTTTTACACCGAGCGGTGCGAGTTCTGACGCACTATTGTACGTTATGGGCGCGGGGCAGATTCTACTATGTAGAATCTGGGGCGACGCCTCCGCGAGGCACTCCCTGGACAACGCACACCACGGTGTGCCGCTAAGTGCGCCTCCCGAAAGGGTCCCCGTTCCTGATTTTTCCAAGCTCGCGGACAGATCTCATGGCAGTAGCTATGGCAGCTAGAAAGTAGTCCGCGAAACAATCCATTTTATCAGTCTTAAATTATAAACCCCACGAGGAGGTCTCCTCGGAAATCCG
>NW_025222673.1:0-1746 GCF_014066325.1 Apis laboriosa
ACGGAGCTCTCTCATTGGCTGGTGCTAAAAATCGACATTTCGATTATTTCGATAATCGAAATCATATGGAAAATTAATATATTGCACAATATATTTTAATCATTTTAATTAATAATATTAAAAATATATATTATTATTATTTATTTCAATTATTAAATTTATTTTAATTAATTATTTATATTACTTTTTTTATTTATACATTTTTCATTATTTAATTTATTTATTAATCGATTTATCGATTATTATCGATATATTTGAAAAAATAATTTATTTATAGATTTTTTTACATGAAATTATTTATTTATAACAATTCTTATTTATTTATTTGTATGTTTTTTTATGATCTATTTATATATTTATATATTATATATTTATTATATTATATATTATATAAATCTTATATATTATATATTATATATTATATATTTATATATTTATTTATCCTTGTCTTTTTTCAATAACATTCTTGTAAATTTTTTGTTTTATTTATTTAAATATATTATATATTTCAATTTTTTATTTGACGTTGTTAATTAACATTATTATATCCATACTATACCCTATGTCTTTATTTATTCAATTACTTACATATTTATTAATTTATTTATATAGTATCTTTTTTAAAAATTTTTTTGTTTTGTTCACTTATAATATACCTCAAATTATTTATTTATTTAATTACTTATAGATTTATTTATTTATTTATTTATTTAGATAATTATTTATTTGTATATTTTAATGCAGACTATTGTTCATTTATATATTTCATAAATTTATTTATTTATTTATTTACTTATTACTTTATTGATTTAGTTATATATATATTTATTCATTCATTTGCTAATGACTTATTATTTATAGACTTCTTAGATTTGTTAATTTCATTTTTGTATGCATCAAATTATTTGTTCTCCATTCATTTATTTTGTTCTTTATATATTAATATATTTTAATTATAATATTTTATAATTACTAAATCTACATAATTACTAAATCTACATAAAAGTCTAAATATAAATCATGAATGAATAAAGAAATGAATAAATAATTAAATAAATAAAAGGATTCATATAAATATGTTGATATAGATATAAATGAACAAAGAAAAAAAGTATAGAAAAAAGTTTTTAGTCAAATAAATATAAATTATTAAATTAAAATTAAGACATACATACATCATTTGATATAGACATAAGTGAACAAAACAAATGGACAAATCTGTAAGTAAATCAACAGACAAATTAATCTTAATAAAAGAATGAATAAATATATGAATAACTGAATAAATAAAAGATAAATAAATTAATAATTGGATGCATGCATAAATGTCAAAATTATGTAAGTGAATAAAATAAAAAAGTCTATAAATAAGTCCTTAAACAAATGTATAAATAATTGAATAAATGATACAATGACTAAATAAATAACTAAATTTATGAAATACATAAATGCACCAAATATAAAAGCCTAAAAATTCATTTAGATGATAATCTAGATGAATGAATGAATAAACATATAAACAATTAAATAATTAAATGAATGAATAAATAAATTTATGTAATGTGTACATAAGTTATCAAAAAATTTACAAATCAATAAAAGAATGATTAAATACATAAATAGTTATATAACTGAAGAAATAAATATATAAATAATTTTATTAATATGTAAGTAAATAAAACAAAATATACAGAAATAAACTAGTCAAATGAATAAATAAATACATAAATAACTAAATAAGTAAAG
>NW_025222674.1:0-383 GCF_014066325.1 Apis laboriosa
TACCTACTTACAATTAACAGGCACACAAGAAGAATACTACCTATCCTACCTAGTCCTATATTTAAAAAATGGCAATACGGGCACACCAACACATTCATTCCACGATTCTCACACATAACACTCGGGCGCAAAAGCCTACACTAGGGAAAGCGTCCCGGGACACCTCCGACACCCGAGCTTGGCATACTACTCGCATACTCTAACTGTACGTACCATTTTCCTGAAATCGACTGACGATGTCTAACGATCATTGCGTAAAACACGTGCATATCTCAATTTAATTATTCTCAATGAAAAACTATACTGCTTAAAGACATTATTAGTTTAAGTTACTAAAATGATACGAAAATTCATACTATTATCTTAATTTGAAAGTAACAATT
>NW_025222675.1:0-211 GCF_014066325.1 Apis laboriosa
ATATTCGATAATCAAAAAAAAAAAAAAAATATTGTTCTATTATATTGTTCTATTTCTATTATAGATTCCAAATAATAAAATGGATCAAACAATACTCGTGTAATTTCAATTTAAATTCCGCTAATACAATTTCTCCAAACAAAGCAAGTGATCTAATACTTTCGATTGCCAATATATATTTTCGTTAATTGTAAGTCGCGCGAGTACACGT
>NW_025222676.1:0-420 GCF_014066325.1 Apis laboriosa
ATAATGTATTACAGAGTGTTTCTTATACGAGAAAAGCACTTGTTTAATTATTCATGAAACATATCGATCATTTTTAATGATACTAGAAATTGAGTATCTGGAGTATATTAGTGCTTTTATTATATTTTATTATTATATTATATTAGTGCTTTTAATAATAATGTATTACAGAGTATTTCTTATACGAGAAAAGCATTTGTTTAATTATTTATGAAACATATCGATCATTTTTAATGATACTAGAAATTGAGTATCTGGAATATATTAGTGCTTTTATATTTTTATTTATATTTTATTATATATATTATTATATTTTATTATATTATATTTTATTATATTATATTAATGCTTTTAATAATAATGTATCACAGAGTGTTTCTTATACGAGGAAAGCATTTGTTTAATTATTTATGAAACATA
>NW_025222677.1:0-1760 GCF_014066325.1 Apis laboriosa
CCTGACATCCCCCTTCGTGATGGTGACGTTGACAGTTGCAGTAGCACTAGCACTTGCACTAACGCTCGCACTGTCAATCACACTTACACTAACATAATCGTTAACAGTAACGCTACATTGGCCACGCATTTGCTGCGACGGTACACTCGCCCTGGTACCAACTCTGTCGTTGACAAGGATGTTGGTGATAACGGCCACGCTCACGCTACCAGTAACACTGATAGTGATCGTCACTGTAACGAATAATAATATAAAATTAATAACGTAATTACCAAAGCCTGAGGTTACCATCTATGGATAAATATATTTCGGGAAGAAGCGATCAGCGGCATCTCTCCATCTGAAAACCCTGATTATTCCTATTAATTGTTCGTTTCGATAGGAGAGGAAGGAAGATACGAAAAAAAATTCGTATCTAAGCTTCGATGATTGTAAATCTTCCTGTAAATTTATTAATTAACGATAATGATTTTCCCTGTGATGAATAAATTTACGAGAAGAAACGATGAGCGTCCTCTGTGCCTTTAAAGAACTATAAATAGTTGTACGATAAATGAAAATATTCCTTCATTGTTTCTAACTGAGGAATGGAAGGGAAGATGTGTGAAACGATTCGTGTCTGAATTTAATTACGGTTCTAAACTTTTTATTAACACCGATGATGAAGGAAAAAAGTAATCCGGGAATAAATTTGATTGAATGAGCGAACAACGCCACCTATCCTTAGGGATCCTAACGATCGTTATTTGCATAAAAAGCGAAAGGGGAAAGATATTTCGAAGAAAAATTGTATCTTAATTTAATTCTAATTCTAAATTTTCCTAATTTATCTTTATTGATTCCTAATCGTGGTATTTAAAAATAAGAAAGTTGATNGCCACCTATCTCCTGGTACACCTTTACGCTACGAAATATTAAAAAAAGAAATTTCGTAACGTGCTTACGTCCCGATTCGAAATAATTTATACAATTTCTATTGCTTCGATAATGATGAAACGATATTCTAAATCATAAATATATGTATAAATTAATAAGAAGAAACGTGCAACGCCGTATGTTCTCTTTCTATTCCTTCGACTACCGATAAATAATGTCCTGCGACGGAAATAAACTTGCAACGCCGTTTTCCTATCGTTTGTATTCGTTCGAAATATGGATATAAATTTATGCAACGTCCTGTTATAACCGTGAACGTCTAGTTTCCTAACTAGTATTTCTATATCTCTCGATGTGTATTATTTCCCTAATGATGTTTTAAATAATGAATAAAGTTTACGGGAATGAACGACTAGAGCCATCTGTATCGATTCTAAACCGAAGGATGAATGAATAACGACGATGAATATTCGGTGCTACCTGTGTCGTTTCTAAACCAACAAATAAACGAATAATTTAAAAAAAATCGACGCTCGGTGTTACCTGTGGTAGTTTCTGAATCGAGAGATCAATAAAATAACGAGAATACGTTGCGAACGTTCGAAGCCACTTACGTCGATCCTAAACCGAAGGATGAATAATAATTTAAAAGGAATCGACGCTCGGTGCCACCTATCTTGTCTCTCGATTGAAAGATAAATTAATTAACGAGAATAAAATAATCGTCTGTTACGATTCTGCTTCCTATCCGTGGAAAAATTTTTCTCTGCTTATCTTCTATCCTTGATTACCAACTCTAAAGTCGATACCTCTAGCGATGTGCTGAAGCTCGGGTACCCCGGGTGCGCTAAATCCGTACTGCGGTGGACCGCTGCAGCCCCTGG
>NW_025222678.1:0-270 GCF_014066325.1 Apis laboriosa
ATACTGGAGATACAGGGGACTTCCGGTGCGGGTTGCAAGCGGGAAAGATTGCTCTTTACACTCAGTCTTCATTGGTTACGCTGGCACAAGCGGTTCATACGCTATGGTCGTCTAAAGAAGACGAATTATCAGAATATTTAAAATAGTGCCTTCTTAAAACGGCTGAATCTCCGAAGACACTGGTGATACAGGGGACTTCCGGTGCGTGTTGCAAGCTGGAAAGATTGCTCTTTACACAGAGTATTGACTGGATAGGCTAGCACAAGGGGT
>NW_025222679.1:0-502 GCF_014066325.1 Apis laboriosa
TCTTGATATTCAATCGATTTCTTTATATTTCAAATATTGTTCTTCTTAGAGGTTTTGTTAATAGGTCTGTCTGCTGATCTTCCGATGCTATATGTTGCAGAAGAAACTCCTTCTTCTTAAATTTGTCTCGTATAAAGTGATAACGCACGTCAATGTGCTTATTTCTTCGATGAAATTCTGGGTTTTTAATGAGCTTGATTGCGCTCAAATTATCCACGTAAAGAGTCGTTGTAATGTTCTTGAACATAACTAGATCATTAATCAAACTTTTCATCCATATGATCTCTTTTACAGTTTGACTAGCTGCTATGTATTCGGCTTCAGTAGTGGATAGAGCCACTGTTCGCTGTAGTGTTGAACCCCAAGCTATTACGGAATCGCCTAGTTTTAATACAAAACCAGTAGTAGACTTCCTCGTTTCAGTGTCTCCAGCGTAATCTGCATCGCTGAATGCTTTAATATGATTATTCTGTTGAATAATGAATACCGTATTTTGTTGTTC
>NW_025222680.1:0-209 GCF_014066325.1 Apis laboriosa
TCTAGTACCCACTGACAAATACATTAAACTTTCTACTGCTTGTCGATATGAGAACTCGGATTTTTCCTTGTACCCACTTTTATGTGCCTCCACGCACAGTTGATGGTTTTGGTCTGCTGGGATTGCTACTGCATTTTCCATCCGAAATCGTTGCAAAATTTTCTTGGTGTACGCCTCTTGATGCAAAAATATAGAACCATCTGCTAGTC
>NW_025222681.1:0-494 GCF_014066325.1 Apis laboriosa
CATCATCGATATGAATCGCTAAAATCAGTCGATCTCGATCGTTTCCATTTGTAAATACACAATAGTCTGCATTGGTGGACGTGAGACCATGCTTCTTCAGTACTGCTGTAAAACGATGATTCCAACATCTTGATGCTTGCTTTAGACTATATAAACTACGATTCAGCTTGCAAACACGGTTGGTTCCATCCTCGTATCCCTTTGGTTGTTGCATATAGATGACCTCGTCGAGTTCTCCATGAAGAAAAGCTGTCTTGACGTCAAATTGCTGTAAATACATTTTGTTCGAAGCTGTAATAGATAATATAGTTCTTATTGAATCGAATCTAGCTACAGGATTAAACATTTCATGATAGTCAACTCCAGCAGTTTGTTTAAAATCTCTAGCAACGAGTCTTGCCTTGAATCGTTGTATGTTTCCATCGCTATTTATTTTTAGTTTATAAGTCCATCGATTATTTATGACTTGATGGTCTGATGGCGGATTTACTAAT
>NW_025222682.1:0-252 GCF_014066325.1 Apis laboriosa
TATATTATTGATATTTTATTATTGTAATTATAATTAAAATTATAATAATTTTATTATTGTAATTATAATTAAAAATATATTCGATGATCTTTCTTATTAATTTCATAATCAATTGAGTATTTTTTATTCAAATTTTTTTATAATTTTTTTATTCAAATTTTAATATTTTTTTTTTAATATTTTTAATTTTAATATTTTTTATTTAAAATTTTAATAAGATGTAAATAATGAGAATGACTGCATTTTTAAAAA
>NW_025222683.1:0-966 GCF_014066325.1 Apis laboriosa
CTAGAGATTGAGTATCTGGAATATATTAGTGATTTTATTATATTTTATTATATTATATTAGTGCTTTTAATAATAATGTATTACAGAGTGTTTTTTATACCAGGAAAGCATTTGTTTAATTATTCATGAAACATATCAATCATTTTTAATGATACTAGAAATTGAGTATCTGGAGTATATTAGTGCTTTTATTATATTTTATTATTATATTATATTAGTGCTTTTAATAATAATGTATTACAGAGTGTTTCTTATACGAGGAAAGCACTTGTTTAATTATTCATGAAACATATCAATCATTTTTAATGATTTTTAATGATTTTTAATGATACTAGAAATTGAGTATCTGGAGTATATTAGTGCTTTTATTATATTTTATTATATTATATTAGTGCTTTTAATAATAATGTATCACAGAGTGTTTCTTATACAAGAAAATCACTTGTTTATTTATGAAACATATCAATAATCTTTAATGATACTAGAAATTGAGTATCTAGAAAGTGTCTCATATAAAATTTCATACACAATCTGATTATTTAGATTCTAGCTACCAACTTATTAGTGCTTTTAATAATAATGTATTATAGAGTGTATTATAGTTTTTATACAAGAAAATCACTTGTTTATTTATGAAACATATCAATAATCTTTAATGATACTAGAAATTGAGTATCTAGAAAGTGTCTCATATAAAATTTCATACACAATCTGATTATTTAGATTCTAGCTACCAACTTATTAGTGCNTATGAAACATATCAATAATCTTTAATGATAGAGATTGAGTATCTGGAGAGTGTCTCATATAAAATTTTGTACATAGTCTGATTATTTAGATTATTTATCTAGCTATTACTACCAATATATTAGTGCTTTTAATAATAATGTATCACAGAGTGTTTCTTACACGAGGAAAGCACTTGTTTAATTATTCATGAAATATATCGATAATCTTTAATGATAC
>NW_025222684.1:0-552 GCF_014066325.1 Apis laboriosa
TATTATTATTATAATTGTAGAATTTTCTTTTTTTTCTAGTCTAATAATATGAAACATTTTCAGGCAAATTATTTTTATTTATAATTTCATCTCTATTTTTTATCATATAAATTCATTTCAATTCATTTTTTGTTTTATATATTATTCTAGAAAACTTTATACTGAAATTTCATAATTTTTACTTTAATATTTTAGTTCTCACTATTTAATTATTATTTTTATCAATAACAATTTTTCATTCTCATATGGCATATGAGACTATAATTTTTCATTCTCTATATGGCATATGTTTTACTGCTTCAGCAGATACCAAGAAGAATATTTTCAAATATTCTTCAAGATTGTACTATTATTTTTCTTTATATTCGTTGATTTTCTTCCCCTAGAACATTTAGAAAGAGATTTTTTTTATGATAATATTATAGGAAAAATATATGAATATTATATTATAAATATATAACATTATACATAAATTATTTTTTAAAATATTCAAGAAAATAACTTTTTGAATCTTAAATATATATATTTGAAAAATATATAATAGTTTCTTTT
>NW_025222685.1:0-520 GCF_014066325.1 Apis laboriosa
CGATTAATTGCCAATAATCGTTGATATAATTTTATTAAATAAAGGAAACAGAGGCAGTGTGAAATTTCGGAACTCGAAGTGGATACTTCGAGAAGAAGATTTGGAGGAAAATATCAGGAAAATGAAAATTCTTTTTGGAATAATATATATTAACAATAATTAAAGACAGTGTAAAATTTCGGAACTCGAATACCTGAGAAGAAGTTTTGGAAGAAAATATTAGAAAAAAGANTCTTTTTGGAATAATACGTATCGGCGATTAATTACCAATAATCGTTGATATAATTTTATTAAATAAAGGAAACAGAGGCAGTGTGAAATTTCGGAACTCGAAGTGAATACTTCGAGAAGAAGATTTGGAGGAAAATATCAGAAAAATGAAAATTCTTTTTGGAATAATATATATTAACAATAATTATTAATAATCATTGATTCAATTTTATTCGATAAAGAAAATAAAGACAGTGTAAAATTTCGGAACTCGAATATCTGAGAAGAAGTTTTGAAAGAAAATATTAGA
>NW_025222686.1:0-115218 GCF_014066325.1 Apis laboriosa
GTCGGGCACGGTTAGTACTTGGATGGGTGACACGCTTGGGAACACCGTGTGTTGTTGGTTTTTTTTTTCTATTGACTTCTTTTATGCATACGTATTTTTGATAAATTAATAAATTATTCTTTGATTTTTAATAACACGTGTTTTGTTGATAGATTCTTTTCTACATGCTTTACATCAAACATTAAATTATTTAACAATTTTCGCGATATTTATACAGGTATGTCTACATTGATAGAACATTAAAATTATTTATTTGTGTAAATACCAATTTTAATTTTTTTCTCCTTATACAGTAAATCTTGAATTTAGATATCTTTTGAGAATTTTTCTTTAATACACTTCTTTTTACATTGCACGATTGGTTCAAGTAATAAAAGCAAAAAAATTGCTTCTTAATATGAATCAATTAACAGTTAATTGAGTTTTTATTTAATTTTGATTTGAGATAAAATTATTTCTAAAATTAACATAAATTAATTGATATCAAATAAAAATTTATTTAATTTTTGTTTATATACAATATAATTTATATTGGATTTTTAAATCAATAGTTTAACTACAAATTTTTTAATAAAGAATGTTTTAATTTAATTTAATCTATTTTTTTAAAAAATCTATTTTTGTATATTATTTTTTAATAAATTCGTAAAGTAAAATCTTTATGACACTATTGATTATAATTATTTCGATCATATATTAACAAATTATCAAAATTAAAAGATTTTTGCACATATTTATAAATCATAATATTAAATATTAAAAAATTTAATATTAGTCTAATTAATCTAAAAATAATTTAAAAAAATAAAGATAAATATTACAGTCTGAAAATGAAGCAAGCAATGTAGATTGAATACAAAAAAAGAAAGAGCTATAAAATAAATCATTTGTAATTGCACAAATTATAACTTTTATAAAGGTTATATAACACAAATTATAAACTTTATTCCAATTTTTCGAAACATATCTTTGAATTTATAATAATTACGATATTATATATACAATATTATATTAATAAATTAAATATTAAAAAAAATTAATAAATAAAGTATTTTTTATATCATAATGTTATATCACATATGTAAATATATATAAAATAACATTAAATATATATATATGAAGTATGAATAAGGATGATTCTATAAGACAATGGCATACGATATAAATTTTAGTTATTTTGCTATAAAATCGTAATAGAAAAAATTATAATTATTTTAGAAAATTTTCTAATTAATTTAAATAATTTTCGAAATATGTTGCACAAATCAACATTTTGAATAACTTTATCCTTTACATATTATATCAATCGTAGTTTTGCAAGATATTTGTAAGAAAAGAATGCTCTTATTATAGAACTTTTCTTATATTTGCATGCTTCTCTTATGCGTAACTGTGTAAGCAAGCTATTTATCCTCTATTATAAACATATAATGTCAGCAGATATTTTATCTAACGAGACAAACATACACATGATCGATATATGGATTAGGCAGAATCGGCTCATAGATTCCAAATCCTCATATAATAAAAAAATCAAAGGTTTTTTAATTGTTAAAAAATTAAAGGTTTTTTAATAATTCATTCACTATAATATATAATATAAATAAAATTACTGATTATCAATATAAATATATCTAATAATAAGATAAATAAAACTATAATACAAAAGAAATTATCTGCAATTAACATTTTTTATTCAAAATTAAATTTGTTTTAATTGATTCTGAAGTGTTATTGGAATCATTTAAATTTATAATAAATATTGATTTAATTATTTTAACTTCTAACCAAAATTTATCTTCAATCTTTGTGAATAGATACAAATCATAATAGGTTCTATACATTTTTCTCAATTTTTTGCTGTGACTATATTTATTTGTTTCGTGAAATAAATTTTTTATATCGAAAAACTTAAAATAATTTTTTATCTGAATTCATATAGGTTTTATTGAGTTTGATTCAATAATATGAAGAGTCTTTATTAAAATTATATTTATTTTTATATTTTTTTCTTTTTGCTATTTCATTTATTGCCTAAATATCAATTACTTTTGTTCTTTAACAATGTGCAACAATTTGATCTTCATATCATCTGCGAATTTTACTCTTTTTGTCATATTTGATATCTTCTTTTTTTCAACTATTGAGAATTTTTTTAATTTTATGGCAGTGATATAAAGCACTATCCATTATAATTATTGAATGTTTTCCAATTTTTTCGATTATTTTTGAAAAAAACCATTCTTAAAATTTTGCTATATTTATTTTCTCGTAGTAATTTGCAATTTTTTTTTTTGTTTCACAATGCATCCTCCACAAAATATATTTTTATAATTGACACTCTCAATATATGTAATTATTAAATAATTTTCTTTTTCAGAAAGATTTTTTAGACCAATTGATAAACTATTGGAATATGCAATTCGAAATGAAGTTACAGTTACAAATCTTCCATATTGAATTCTTCCTATATCCTGTATTGTTCCAAATTTCATTCAAATAATAAATGATAATTGGCTTCTTTCAATTATTTTTATTGCTGTAAATAAATTCTTTTCCAAATAACAATTTCTTCTCTATCATTTAAAAAGCTGTTCCGCCCTCCTCGAGTAAATTTAAAATCGATGCTTTTTAATAATTTATGAAATGAACTTTTCTTAGAATAATTTATATGTACATACATGTACATATAATGTAGGATCGACATTTACAATTTCTAAAATTGTTTTCATTATCGGTAGTTCATTTCTATGAAAAAATTGGTGAATTATTCATTTAATGACGAATTCTTGTCAAAATCGTTTTTCAGAAAGTTTTTGACGAACTTTTCATTCTCTCATAAATATTATATTATTATATTATATATTATTATAATATTAAAATACATATGTATATAATTCTTATCTTTTTCAATACGTAATTTATTATTTATAATTTAATTTTTTTTATTATATCATCAATTGATTCCTTTAGACATTTTTCCTTTTTATAAATTTAAAATAATATTCTTATTTGCATTAATATGTTTTTTTAATTTTAAAAAATTTTTAACAAATGACATGATATGTTTTCTCATTTATAATCAGAATTTGAGAATGATGACATAATGAAAAGATAAAAAATACAATGTTTTTTTAATTTTAAAAAATTTTTAACAAGTGACATGACATATTTTCTGATTTATAATCAGAATTTGAGAATGATGACATAATGAAAAAATAAAAAATACAATGGAGATAAAACAGAGCATGCTTCGAATGCTTGCAAAAATCTAACCATTTTTTGATTCTTTTCAATAGTCATCCTAGAAAAAAAGATTTTTTTTCTTTTTCTAACTTTCTGGGAAGAAAGAAGTGTATCCTTGAAATTTTTCTGTAATGGCACGCATATTTTCGAAGTCATTTAGATTTCTGATCTTGTCATGCAAGAACTTTCGACGTAATTTGACCATGAGTTTCAACATTTGACTATCGTTTGAGAATTGATGCAACTATTATCATGACTGCAACTATTAATCATATATCATATATAATATATTATATTATCAGTTTTATTTATATTTTTTAACTTGACTCGTTAGATCTACCATAGAGATTTACTATATAAACGGATGATCTAATGAAATTCTCATTTTAATATCGTATTAGCCGGACGATTATAGATTAAAATATCAATACGATATTAAAATTAAAATGAAAATTCTATTTTCTCATGGATAATAATGGATTCAAAATATTTCAAATCCAATATCAAATTTGAACATTTTGTGGATATAAATTGCTAGATAAAGATATTGCAATACTAGATTTTCCTCACCATGCGACTAATTTCTTTCTTAATTTCGTTTCATTTCATTCAGTGTAAAATTAAATTATTTATAATTTAACAAATAAGCTTCATTTAATATTTTTTTATATATCAATTTTTGTATTTTTTTTGGCCTTTAGAATTAATCAAAGATGTTTTACATATCTATAGTAACATCCTGTATATGTATAATATATATCCATGTATGTACATATAAAATAAAAAAAATGTACAGATCTTAATATTTCACATCTTGATTTATCAAATCATTTCATTTTTTTTTATGTTAATTTTGTTAATGTCATATTTTTACACTATTTTAATCTATAATCGTCCGGCTAATACGATATTAATATCGATCTATAGAAAAATATTTTGTTTCTTTACGACATATGTGTAATTAAAATATGACATTAATGAATTTATCAGCGATAAGGAAATAAACACCTGAGAGAACGAAAAAATTTATCTCGAAAAATGTTATAATTTGCAATTGCAATTATATTCTTATTATTAAAAATCTATTATCTACATTCTCCATGAGACATGTATTGATCACATATATTATCCGATACAAAAACATGATAATATAATTACGTTATTATTACGAATGCATGAATATATTTGATATATATGAAATATAAAAAATGATGTATCATATTTAATATTTAATACAGAAAAGGCAATGCTTTAGAAAGTAAAAAAAAAAATAAATAAATAAATAAATAAATAAAAAAATTCCAACATGAAACATAACGTTTCAAATTTGATATATTTGTAAAGGCCCTCAACATTGCTGCATTATATTAGTGATAGTGAACATTTTGGAGTGACAGTTTCATATTAATATGAAATATATGACTACTTAGAATTCATTTACACATAGACAGACCGGATACGAGATATGATCATCAAAACAATTGCATAATCAAAACACGATTCGTTGTCTATTACTTCATTACATTCCAACAACATCGAGAATAATTCTCGAATAAATCTCGTTCATTATTTTCATTGATAATAAAAGAGTTCAAAGAGTTTGTTCAAATTCTTCTCCGGTAATCGTAATTAAATTAAAATAATAACGAAATATTATCAAAACGAGTTTATTCTATTGTCCTGAACTAGATTCATGCTTAGCTATTCAATAAGTGAAAATTGATCTTTAGCTTAATTATTTTTATTTACATCAAGAAATTTTCGCGGTAAATGCAAATGTAGAGTTTCTTTTGTTTGAGTTATTGAAAAATTATTCAATTGATATTAATAAGAAATACAAATTACAGCGCCAGTATAAAAAAAATCTAAAAATGGAAACTATATCATAAAATATAAATAAATTAGAGAAAATTGAAATATAAAATAAGAAATTACAAGAATTTTTTGCTCAATATCCAAAAAATAATTTTCTAACTATAATGTTTCTAATCTAATTTCTAATCTAATCTAATCGAACATTATGCTGTGAGGGCGATGCTAATATATAAATCTTCAATTGTAATACAAAGATATGTCTATGCAATAGTCCCATTTATAAAAATTATAATAAAAACGAAATATTAAAATTAATTATAAATTTAAACAAATTAGAATAATATAAAACTAAGAAGAAATTAAAAATTAATATACGTTATTTATAATATAATTTATAAATAATTATAAATTAATATAATAATATATATAATATAAAATTAAAAATAATATATAATATAAAATTAATATTTAATTAAAATTAAAAATTATATACGAATGTTCATAAAAATATAGGACATATTTGGAAAATGGATTCTAGACATCAAAGCAATGAAAAAAGTTCATATACACATATGTCCGATAAAATTTAATTAATGAATTATAAGTATTTTAAGTTTGAATTAGATAAAGTAAGATAGCGAAAGAGTAAGAATGCTCAATTCGATGCGCGGCAATAGTATATTGCAATGTCGCTTGTGTAGCGCAGCCTTTCAATGAAAATAAATACAGTAACATTTTTTTATATACAATTTTCATTTTTTATTAATTATTTTTTGCAAATATTTGAAAAATTATAATTGAATGGTGATTATTATATCAGGAAAAGTTATTTAAAATTTTTTCTTCTATAATATATTTCAAAATTATATATTGATGAAATGTTTGTTTTTCTATATCATTATAAAATAAAAATGTAAAAACACTTTCATTTCTTTCTCTGCATTTCTATTTGCATATATTTAATCCAAATTTAATTCAATTAATAAAAATATATCACAAATATTAAAAATATATCGATGTATATTGATAATATTGATAATATAATATATCAAATAATCATTTTGTATAAGATTATACAAAAATCTATAAAAATCTTTATATACTCGATATGAGAAAGTGAATCCAATGATATATATGTTTTTATGCGAAAACTTTAGGAAGAGTTTTATTTAGAATTTTTTAGATTAAATTAATGATGAATTCGAGAGAGAGAATTCGAAGATTAAAGATATATAAAACTCAGATTATATTCACTTAATTATTAATGATAGCAATAACTTTGTTAATTTTAAAATTGATATAAATAGAAAATTGAGACTTGTTGGAGAAATGCAAAACAGAAATTTAGAAATGCAAACATTCATAAAGATAAATTTTCTCAGTGAAAAAATACTAATGGATTGAAGCACAAAAATAGATCCAATAATTTTAAATAACTATAAATATTAAATTTTTTCCTGTGTAAATTTAAATGAAATAAAATAAAAAAAATTATGTTCTAATTTTCTATATATAATTCTATATATAATTTCTGCTGTTTCTACAAAAATTGTTCAGCATAATTATATTTTTCTATTGATGCTTTAAATGATGCCTTGCTTAAGAATTACTCACTTTGAATATAATAAATAATTGAATAAAATTGAATAAAATCTATCAAATATATTTTTATCTCATAATACCTCATAAATTAAAATAAAAAATTGAAATCTACAAATTAATCTATATATGTAAAAGGAAAAGTTATTCAAAATCATACTTCTGATATATTTTAAGATATAATATATTTCTTCTGATATATTTTAAGATTAATATATTTTAAGATTATTAAGATTAGTGAGATATATTCTTTTAAATAATTATCTTATAATCTTTAAATAATTACCTTGTAATTATACATAGCAAAAGATTTTGTACATTTTTAAATTTTTGTCTAAATACTAAAAATCTTGATTAATTTTATCTTTTAATTTCTTTTTAGAGTTTTGCAAAATTAATTATTTTTTTCCTTCATTTTTGATTCATTAATTTATTGTAACGAATCATAGAAACTGTTCCAGTTTATCCAAATCTATTTAAAGTGTGATTCAATATTAATTCTTTTGAATGATTTCTATAGTTTTTAATCATACTGTTACAAATAGTTATATTTTTGTATAACTTTAATTATATCGATTTTTGTTATCATCAATTGTAATACACAAATTTAATTGTCATTTGTAATAATATATAAATATCATAAATAAATATAGGATAATAGAATGATATATAGCATTATGTTATTCAGAACATCTTGATTCTATCATTAATAAAATTTTCTATGTGTTAAATTTCATTAAACATCGTTTGCAATTATTTATTTATTTTTTATTCTAAAGATTTTGCAAACACAAAGGTTTTGCAATATTATTTACATTATTCATAATCAATATAAAAAAATACAAATTTTATTTTCAGTAATATCATACTCTGTATATATATATATATTTATTTATTTATTTTTCATTTACTTTATTTTATTTAAATTTTGAATTCTTTGACATATTAATGCATTTTTTAAATTATCTATTGAATATAGTTATTTCAAGAAAATTTTTCTTTATATTTGACTATATGTCAATTTGTTAACATATGTCATATTTGACTATAGATCATAAAAATTGTTATTTCTTATATCATATATTATCTTTTATTTTTTCTTTTGTCTCTTTCGTCGCAGAGCATTGCAATATACAATTCATGTGTAATGATGATATGTTTAAATTATTATATATAATCAAATGATTATAATATGATTAAAAAGAAACGATGCATTTCTTACATATCTTAATAAAATTATTGAATGGACAAATTGTTTCTGAACAATACTGAAATTCTTAAATTGTATCTGATTATATCGTTTATTCTACAAAAATTGTATTCCTTTTATATTCTTACAATGTTTCTTCTCTATATTTTCGTTTAAGATGTATCTAAAAAATTAGTTAATTAATATATTTAATTAATATATTTAAATATATTTTTCATAATATAAAACAATAATCTTATCCTGGACCACCAATAGGAAAAGCTGCAGTTGTTATAACTAAAAATTTTATCTTATTAAATAAGAATTAAGTAGAAACAAGGCAATATCTCCTTTTTTTGAATACTAATCCAGCATTAACAGAAAGAATAAATTATTGATCTATTAGTTCTATTAGTTCTCAATTAGTTTTTTTAATCTGTTAAAATTTTCTGTAGTTTGAATATTAGACTATCGTTGATATTATCGTTGATGTATTTCTCGTTGTTTATATTTCTTAAAATTATCTATGAGATATAAAAAGTGTAAAATCTAAATGATTTATTGTATTATTGTATTATTTGAAGAAATAATATCAAGATTTAAATAAAAATAAAAAAATATCACTTTCACTATTACATTCATAAAGCAAGAGATATCACGTGATGAGACACTTGATTTTGATAAAAGCTTGATCATATATTATGCTTCTAGTAGTGGCAATGAAGAGATCACATGCTTTTCCTGTGAAAATTCGCAAGAGAATTGAGATACTTTAAATAGAGGGAGATAGATAATTCTAAATCTAAACTTAGAAAATATTTTCTTGTAAAATTTTTTAATATGGGCTTTATAATTTGTCTCCCACAGAAAAAATATCGAGTCAGATATAATCAATTAAAAAGAAAAATCAGTAAATTTAATTAAATATATCTTGTTCAGATTCGATATTGAATTCACAGATACAATCATTTTTATTTATATATTATTTTTATTTTATTATTAGATACAGTTATATGTATATATATTTTTTTATATATAATTTATAAATGTAATATATATATATATATATATATATATATATATATATTACATTTATAAATTCGCAAAATAAAAGAACACATGTCAATAAACTATGATTAATTTACGATTCAATTACAAATTAAATTAAATTCATGTATTTTATAAAAAGAAATTAAACGAAATTAAAAAATTTTGTATTTAATAAAAAATTGAGATCAGTTTAATAGTTTTGTATATAAAAACTCTCTCTCTCTCTCTCTCTCTCTCTCTCTCTCTCTCTCTCTCTCTCTCTTAATCGATATATTTTTGTATTCTCTTTAAAATAATATTAGAGATTTTAAATTGAAAATAGATTAGTTTAGAAGTTGTAAATTTTATTTAAATGTCCATAAATTTCTCCAGTTAATAGATTGTTTTTTTTTACATAAAATATATCAACTACTTCTTCTATTAATGGCTCGATTCCTTTTTCAAAAAATAATATATTAAAAAAGTGCAATAAAAGATTGAACTCTAAGTTATTATAAATTTTTGCAGAAAAAAATTCTTAGAATTCGCAATATATAAAATCACAAATATAAAATCCAAACTCAGAATTCAATAATATAAAAAGAAATGCTAAAATTTATTGGATTTATCGCCTCAACTATCGCGACTAGCCTATCCGTTTTGTAATTGGCTAGTGCTTTTTATTAATAATTCGTTAATAATTCGTAACAAAACCAAAATAAAAATATTTACAAAAAAAAAATATTGCTTGAAATTATCTCAGAAATATGTTAAACTATGTTCCTACATTTTTGGAACATTTTGTACATAAATTTATATTTATAATTCTTTTTTCGTGAGCTGTTAGTAATTATTTCTATATTACTTTTTGAATTTTTTACTTTTATTTTTGAGCTGATTTTATTAACTTTGTCAAAGACAATTTCTTTTGTGGAAATACATACTAACTAATTTTATAATCATGGTATTGATGAACTATAAAATTTTTTTATTGCATATTTAATCACTCGCTAAATGCAGGGATGTTATCACACGTCTGAATTATTTTACTTTGAGAAAAACTGATATTACAACTTATTTATTGATGATGATGATGGCAAAGTTCATAAAAAATGACAGACATAATTATACATTAAATTGCTGAAGTTACACATTTCGAGTATAAATTAAACATCTTAATCCTTTTGTAGCTTTATTTGTAGTCTTTCTTCACTCGACTGTTCATGTGCATATTTATTAATTGATCTATTTGCAATTCAATATGGTATGTGTTAAATAATTATTTTTTAATTCTGCTTCGATTTATCATATTACTTTAAGATTTTATGAAACAAATGTTTTTGACTAAAATTATATTTTTATTAACAAATTTATCGATATCTTTATGAATTTTTATAGAGAACAAAATTTTGAACAACTTTTATATATGCATATATCGTTAATATGTATATATCGAAAATCTTAGTTTTCGATATATTTGTAAAAAATCTTAATATAATTAATTTAATTTTTTAATTTAATTTTTTCTACAAAATGTCTCAATTTTAAACGAATAATTTTTTTTAATTTTGCCAATACATAATTTATGAAAGAAAAAAAAAATGATAAGAAGAAAAAAATATTATATAGAAATATAAGTAACAAAATAGCTTTCAAACGTTTTATAGAAAAGTTATTCAATATAATATAATTATATTATAGTTAATAATATAATATTGTTATTCAAATATAAAAATTAAAAAAGAGTTTTTTTATGTTTCGATTTCAAAATTGGATCTTTCGTTTCAAAAAAGGTTGATAGGAAATTGAGTATTATTACTCGATTCTTTTCACTGATTCTTATTTTATTTCGGTTCACTAAATGCATCATGAATTTCTTTGTATTAGTTCTTATATTCTAGTATTGTATGATTATTATTTTTTGTTCATAAATAAAAATCATAAATTTCATAAATAAAATTCTGGTTGCGATTTCGCAAACCAAATAATACTCTCCTCGTCATTCCATTGATCAATTTTTATATTTTTCATTTTATATTAACTTTTTAAAAACATTTGTAACCTATATTTATGTTTTTTTCTTCCTTGTAATCATAAAATATATTAATAAAATTTGCTCTTTTAAAACTAAAATATTTTGATTATGTATAAAATTACAATAGCATGTACATCAGCATAATTGTAAATTTTTTATTGTTTCTATAAATACATAATAATGACTAACTTTTAAAATGTGAATCGAGTGAATTGATAACAGAAATTTACTTTCAGATTTTGATAATTTTAAAATATCTCAAGCTTAATTTATAACGAACTTAAAAAAATAAAATATAAAATGTAATTCCTGGACAATTAAAATCATAATAACCGAAATTACGATATATGTATATAATGCACATATACAACACATATAATGCACGTATACATAAATAAATGAAATTTAACTGTAATAATAATAAGTATTTTTATATTTTAATGGTTACAAGTATAAAAATTGTTAAAAATTTGTTTTTATAACGTATTCAAAAATCTATGAAAGCATACATTGATATGTTGAACTTTTTTTTTTATTATAAACAACACATATCGATATATAATGCAAAATGTAAATATAAATATTTATGCAATATGTAAATGTTGTTATTATAAATATTTTTTGCTTTTTCAGATTCAATACAAAAATTTGTTACTTATTTTGATTTTTGCCATCACAAAATGTGAAGGCAATTCAAAAATTTCATGGGATTCAAACATTATAAATAAAAATTTAGATAAAATGATATTTGATAAAGAATTTTCTGTGACATGTGATAATGAAGAAATTGTAAATTTGGAAGGATTTAAATTAAAGAATATACCAATGGATTTTGTGAAAAGTAAAACGATGGAAGGAATTTCATTAATGAATAATGAAATAAGTATAGTGCCAAGGGAAATATTTCGAGAAACTCCAAATTTAAAGTGTTTAAATCTCGCAGAAAATAAAATTTTATTTAAATATTTTGAATTGGAACATGATCGTTTAAAAAAATTAATTCTTGATTATCAATCTGAAACCGAAGAACCGAACGAAATATTCTCGATTCCGCAAAAAAATGAGAATAAAATAAGATTTCCAAATTTGGAAACATTATCCTGGAAATACATTAAATATGATATTTTTAGTTCGCCATTATTTCCAATGATAAAGAATATTTATTTATCTGATTCTAATTTGATATACGTAGTAAATAATATAACTCATGTTTTCCCGTATTTAAAAAATATTCATTTAGAAAATAATATGATTGAAGAATTAATTGCAGATGATTTTAGAAATGTAGAATCTTTATATTTAGATAAAAATCCTCTCAGAAATCTATGGTTTAATGTAGAATATACAAATTTAAAAATTCTTTCATTATCAAATTCTTTGGATAAAATAGATATTACAGAAATAAATATTCCATCATTAAAAACGTTAGATTTATCACAAAATCAGATTGCTTTTATACATCAACAAATGTTCAAAAATATACCATTTTTAGAAAATTTAATTTTAAGTAAAAATGAATTATTAAAATTTCCAAATTTATTTCATTTAAATAATTTGAAAAGATTATCATTGGCTTACAATTTAATTAGTGAAATAGAAAATATAAATTACTTGAATTCTCTAAAAATATTAAATTTACAAGGAAATCAGATAAATAATATCAATAAAATGGCATTTTTAAAGCTTACAGAACTAGAATTTTTAGATTTATCAAAAAACAAATTACAATTATTACCATTAGGTTGGCATGATAATTTATCAAAATTAAAATATCTTAATTTAGAATCAAATTTTTTTGCAAATATACAAGATATGAAACTCAATACATTAATTAATTTACGACAACTTTACATAAAAAATAATTATATTGTATCTATAGACTTAAATACTTTACAAATTTTACCACAGAAATGTACCATATATGTGCTTTAAATATTTAATTCCGTTGTTTATTTGGCAGTATTATAATTCATATAGTATAATATAATTATAATTATTATATTTATTGTAACATGTGATAATAATAAATAATAAATATAGTGTTATATCTTATTAATCTTATTTATGGATGTGATGCATTTGATGAATATGTATAGTTATTTGTTTATTATAGTTTTATTATAGTAATTATTATTGTTATTTGTAATTTTTTTTTATGAATGTGATATAAAAAGTTAAATCAACTAATTAATTAATTCGCATTCCTTTCCGTTTGCCATTTTATAAACAATGCAATCTATCTAATATGAATATATATATATATATTGTTGATTGGGTAATGAAAACAATAAATAAAAATATATGGGTTTAGCTGAATGAATATATTTAATTATGCGTAATTGCGCATATTTGTTTATAAAATATTTGAAGTATGTATCGAAGAAAAACAAATAGGTATATAACGATATCTCGATATTCTTGATATTTAGTCGATTTCTTTGTATCTTAAACTTTGTATCTTATACTGTTCTTCTCAGAGGTTTTGTCAGAAGCCTGCTGGTCCTCCGATATTATATGTTGCAGAAAAAACTCCTCGTTGAATTTGTTTCATATAAAGTGATAGCGTACGTCAATGTGCTTACTTCTTCGATGAAATTCTGGGTTTTTAATAAGCTTAATTGCACTCAAGTTATCCATATAAAGAATCGTTCTTGAACATAGCTAGATCATTGATCAGAATTTTCATCCATATGAAAATTCACAGTTTGACTAGTTGCTATGTATTCGGATTCAGTAGTTTGATAGAGCTACTGTTCTTTATCATATTGATTCTCAAGCAATTGTAGAATCGCCTAATTATAATACAAAACTAATAGTAGACTTCCTGGTTTCAGTGTCTCCAGTAATCTGCATCACTGAATGCTTTAATATCATGTACAATAAATGATTATTCTGTTCGGTTGAAAAATGAATACTATATTTTGTTGTTTCCTTCAGATATTTGAAAATTCTCTTTATTGCGTTTCAGTGAATTTTGCTAGATTTTTCCAAATATTGGCTGGCTTTGTTTACAAATGTAATGGCTGATCTAGTGCCCACTGACAAGTACATTAAACTTCCTATCTTGTCGATATGGGAACTCTGATTTTTTCTTGTATCCATTTTTATGCGCCTCCACGCACAGTTGATGATTTTGGTCTTCTGGAATTGCTATTGCGATTTTCCATCCGAAATCGTTGCAAAATTTTCTTGGTGTAAGTCTCCTGATGTAAAAATATTGAAATCACTCAATCTGTCGCTCAATCTGTATAATCCCAGATATGTATTTATGTCATTGGATATTACTTCAAATTCCTTACAAAATTCAATTAACAACTCTTTTATGGATGATTGGTTCATTGTACTAATTAGTCCATCATCGATCTATCATCGATGGATTGCTAGAATCAGTCAGTTCCGATTGTTTCCATTTATAAATATAATCTGCGCTGGTGGACGTGAGATCATGCTTCTTCAGTATTATAAAACGATGATTTCAACATCTCTGCTTTAGATCATATAAACTACGATTCAATTTGCAAACACGGTCAGTTCCATCCTCATATTCCTTTGGTTGCTGCATGTAGATAACTTCATCGAGTTCTTCGTGAAGAAAAGTCGTTTGCTGTAAGTACATTTTGTTCGAGGCTGTGATAGATAAGATAGTCATTAAATCGAATCTAGCTATAGGATTACGTTCCATGATAGTCAACTCCAACAGCTTATTTAAAACCTCTAGCAACGAGTCTTGCTTTGAATCTATTGTTCATTTTTAGTTTGTACATCCATCGATTATCTATGACTTGATGTAATAGCAGGTTTACTAATGTCCATGTTTGAATTTTTTTCAAAGAATCAATTTCATCATCCATGGCTTCTTTCCATCTGATTACATTACTATGTGATTGCGTCATCATAGCTTTCCGTACATCATAGTTTATGGTAGTTTAGGTTTATAGTAGTTATGGTATTCTGTGATTACAATGTTTCCGTACATGAGCCTATCTGGCGTATTTTATTTCTGTCTCTCAAACATCGATCTTGTTTGTATTGATTTTTATTTTCTGGATTGTCTGATTTTTCATCTGAATTTATTTGCTCGTTGTTTTCCAACTGAATAACGGTTTTCGATTGGACATTTATTGTGTCATCTTTCTGATATTCAAAGATTATAGTATTTGACTCTGATTTTTCATTTGAATTAATTTCGTAGAGCTGATCTGTGAATCTTACATCCCTACGTATTTTAACTTGTCCTCTTTCAAAAAGCTAAATCCGGAATCCTTTTGTGTTTTCATCATACCCTACGAAAACGCCTTTTTCGGCTTTGATATCCCATTTTCGTCTCTTCTCTTTAGGGATATGGAAGTATATTTCTTCTTCGAAGGTTCTGAGACTTGAAATGTTCGGTTTCTTCTTGAGCCACAATTCAATAGATGTCATTCCTTTCTCCCCATTGGTTCCGATTCTATTTAAAGTGTAAACAATGTAATTAATGCTTCAGCCCACATTTTGATTAGCAATTTTTCTGCATGTAATGACATTCTCGCTAAGTCAACTACAGTTTTGTTTTCCCGTTCGGCACAACCGTTCTGTTCGGAAGCAAATAGTACTGTTTTTTGACGCGTAATGCCATATCGACGTATTAGTTCCTCAATTTCTTTATTGGCAAATTCAAGACCGTTATCCGATCTGAAGATCTTGATTCCTTTTTCTAAATGCTTATTTTTCTTTGCTTAATTTTCTTAAAGAAATCCTCTAGACATCGTGATGTCTCTGATTAATTTTTGATATATAAAATATAAGCTTCCCAATGACTGTAGTCATTTTTCATTATTAAGAAATATCCAGCTCTTCCAAGTAAATTTTTTTGCATTGGAACTGAAAGATCTGCATGGATAAGTTTCTCAATGCGTTCAGATTTTGTATCACTTTTTGAAAATGGTCTGTGCATTTTCTCTAGGATGCAATCTTCGCAACAAAACTTCTGATCCTTAAAAATAATATTCTCGGATCTTAAAATTTTCTTCACGTAATCCATATTCTGATGAGCCATTCGTTTGTGCCAGGAAAAAAGAGAATTGCACACTGTCACATTTGCCTGATTCATTTGTAATGACTTTAAATTTCATTACGAATAACTTAACCTTTTCTTTCTTCCACTACAACGATATTTCTATTTTTTATAAATGTGTATATCTTTTCGTCAGAGTATTGTCGTGGTCCCTTGTCATCAGTTGCGCTGAAAAAAGATTGAAACTCAGTTCTGGTACATGAAAAATATTACTGAGATATTTTCGCATCCACTCTTTTTCATTGAAAGCAAGAATGTCGATATCTTCTGATTCAATTGCTTGAATATATTTTCCATCGGCTATCTTAATATTCTCTGCTGTGTCGAATTTTTTATATGACAAGAATCAACGATTTGACATGTGCTCACCCGAATCCGTGTGCCATGCATCACTGGATGTTTCTAAATTGTACAAACATGGCTATTGTACAAACATGGCTCCGATGAGTGCCATTTTCATTTCTTCATGTGTATTTTTCGTTTGATATTGTTTTTTTTCGGTTTCTGCATTCCTTGATCCAATGCCCAGGTTTGTGGCAATAATGACACACGCCTGATCTAACGTCTTTTTTTGAAATTTTTTTTATATTGATGCTTATTAGCAGTAAAAGCAATATTCTCTGCCCTTTCTTCGATTCCTATTTTTGTTTCCTCAATAATGAGCCTTGAATAAGATTTGTGAAAATTCTTTTGTTGGGTTGAGTTGATTTCCACACACTAATAATTTGAAGGAGGTAATGTCATGAGTATGACATTAAATGATTATTTTAGTAATAATCATTTGATTTGAAATTTTCTCATCTAGAGTTTGCAGCCAATGTGTAAGATTCTCAAGCTTTACGATGAGAGTAGCGACATCATCGCCCGATTCCTTCTCGTAACTGTATCATTGCTGCAACAGCATGTGTACACTAATATTAGATTTTTGCTAAACAAACTCTATATATCCTTAGCCGATTCACCTTAGTTGATAATATGCAAAAATAATTTTTCGCTACATTCACTAGCGATTATGCATTGAGTTGTGCTATCGAGTTTTGTCCAGGCAGTACGTGTTCGATTTGCCGCATCATTTCCTGATACAGGAAGAACTGATTCATCTGTAACTATTTTCCATGCATCACAGGATTCCAAAGTAACACGTACTTGAAATTTCCAATCTTTTCAGCTTATTAATACGAACAGTTTCATATTCCATCACGATTAAGTTATATTTCACATTTGTTCAAGATTGGATAATTAATCCATATGTTTTTTCAATTTAACTGTATCTAATTATTTATTGTTTCTTTCGTAATCTGGGCCCATATGTTGACTGGGCAGTGAAAACAATAAAGGGTTTAACTAAATAAATATATTTAATTATGCGTAATTGTATCTACTTACAAAACATTTAAAGTATGTGTGTCGAAAAAAAACAAATAGTTACCAACTATGAAATAGTGGTATTGCTGACAACATTCAATAATAAAATCAAATATGAAATTTCAGTGAACTTTAAATTCTATTACCTATATATATATATTCAAATGTTGACTTTTTTGAAGATTGTTAATATATTTTTATAACTTTGGTGAATTGATTCTAAATAAATACAAAAGAATTCTAAATATAAAATTAGTTGATATTAAACAACTTTCGTCTATGTATATTTATTATAATTTGTAATACAAAATCGTTTCTTAAAGTTTGAAATTTTCATTTATTTGCAAATATTGTAAAAAAAACGTTCAAACTTTGATTATCAATACGATTATATGTTTATATTTTTACTCATCATAATTTTATATAAAATAAGAACGGAAGTTGTTATGCAATAGTTTTTTTAACCTTGTGACTTGTGCAAAGAAAGATAACTTTTATAGAATGATGTATATTTAATTTTATTATTCAAACTATTCAAACAAAGTGATAACAAATAATATCTTTATTCTTTCTTCTTTTTTGTCAATATAAATAAATAAATGTATTCATTAACTCAAGTTAATATTCAAAAATCATTGATTATTGTTTTATATACTTTGTTTAATATCTGAAAAAACTTTAATCTCATGTAGCGAATAGCATTGGAATATGTGAAAGAAAATTTTAGTTATACGTAGTATATAAGTGTATTGATTGACATTAGTTCTTTCAAGAAGAAATTTGCAATGACATCACAAAAGATAATAAAAATGATAAAAACATAATTCTTTTTGGATCTTAGCGAATCACTTTAACTAAATAGCTACATATTGGAGCAATTAATTGTAAAGCAATTTGAATTTAATGTGGTATCTTATCCAAATGAGTTGAACTTTAGAAAAAAAGAAAATTCCTGAATATAAAATTTTAGCTTCAGATATTTATTAATTTTTGTATTAATAAGAAATTTTTTATATAATATGTTGAATTCTGCCTATATGTGCTGCTAATGTAGACTTCAGCATGCATGCGACCGTTTATCTATTATTTTTATAAATATATTGCAGTGAACAATGTCCTAGTATAATAACTAGTATAATAAGTAAATCGTCAAAAACTTATAGATTATAATGGAAATTTTTCATAGATTATATTTATAATGATAGATATTAAAAAATAATATTCATAATTTCAATCGTTCAAGAGTTGTTTTATATTTTATTTTCTCAAGTTTTGTATTAGATTTGAAACATTTTAAGTCCATATATATATTATAATTCATGAAGAAATATGTTTTTAATTAATCTATTCATTATATATTTTAGACACCTATGCAATATTTATTATTATTTATTTATAGAAATAATCGATAAGCGATCACACTATGCTAATGCATACATTGCCAAGGACATGCACATATAGACAGAATTCAACATATTATATCAAAAATTTTTTATTAATATCTCGCAAACTAATAAAAATTCGAAACTAAAATTTTATATTCATAATTCCTTTTTCTTCTCAAAATTTCAATTCATTTGACTAAATGATATATATTTATCTTTATTCATTTTATTTTTTATTTTAAATGTCGGCTAATGAACTCAATATCTAATATATTCATTGTTCATACATTTGCCAATATTCGTCTATAAATTTTATTGATCATAAAGGACATTGAAATAATAACAATCTTTCTTTTATATTATTGTAATCATTATTAATTATTTTTCATATTAACTCTAAATATGTAAATGTTGACACATTAATCTTCTTTGATTTATTGTCTTTTGATTTAGGGAACAAAAATCGATGACAAGGTAAGCTGTGACCAATGATGATACGCATAGCTAATATTAATTAACTACTTATATATTGATATTAGTAATGTAGCGTATATTCAAGCATGTTGAACCAATATGTAGAAATAGTGTAATTACGATCGCAGATTCAAACAAGTTTGCTGCTGTAATCTTAAATACTTAAATAAAATCTTAGATAAATACTTAGATTGCAATAAAATTTTTTCACCGATTTTAATGATTTTTAAATACAATAAATTTTCGCATATGCGACTTTTGTAATGCGTCAAAGATATTGCGAATAATGTTTTCATATAACGCAATTTCTTATATATATGCTATATACATATATATGTTTTTTTTTAAATCGAAATATACATGCTATTTATTTAAAAAAACTCTCCTATTTGATAAAACATAAAAAATAAAAGCTGACATAACAATAACAATTCTAAATATTTATATTATTTTATATTATTTGTGTTATGTGAAGAAAAATTTGTACCTATAACACGAATTCATACAACATATTATATATAATATATTTATATATATTATATATATTATATATAAACTAGTTTATATAAGAACTTGTACATTATAGAGGATGAGATTCTGAACAACTCTTTCATTAATTTTTTAATATATTAAAGATAAATAAATAAGATTTTAAACAACTTTTTCTATATATATAATTGCTGCTCAACTTTAGCTTTCAAAATAAAAAGAAATTGCTACTACTATATAAAATTTTTCTTACATGTATGTATCTACGATTGTATATGCGTAAGCATACGATCGCTATTTATTTATAAACATATCGCGAGCATTCAAAATATATAAAGGATGAATCGATCAAATAGTATTATCGTAAAAAATATATATACAATCATATATATAGAATTGAAAACATAATCTCAAAAATAATTTCAATCTTTTTTTTATCGATTATATCGAATTAATATGAAAAGTTTTACTAATTAGTATGAAAAATTCCATTAAAAGAATAGAAGAAAGTAGTAATGATACTTGATATACAAGTGAAAATAGAGGAAATGAATTTTGTATTGTATTATATTATGTGAATATAATTTTTAAGTTTCAAAATTTATAATATACTCTAGAAATTAATTTAATTTAATATAGTGTGACTTACATGCAGAATTGCTAAATATTAGGACTATGGCATTGTATAATATCATTTTCTCACTCAACAAACTATTGTTTCTTATAGTTCTTCTATATTGTTACTTTCTGACGTCACTAATAGCCATTTTGTCTTGATATTTGGCAATTCTGTTTGCACGTGTATGTTCATGTTTTTAATTATTTCGATTTTTCTTAAAATATGTATTGTATATTGTGCATAAGTTTTATAATTTCATTTTTAAATTAAAAAATATTAATTTGCATAATAAAAAATTAAATTATCATTAATATAAAATTTTCTTAAATACAAGACAAAAGAAAATAAGAAAATTATTTTTCATGTGTAAGTATTGATGATGATAATTTTTCACAATATTTAAAATTACAAATTCAGAATTGAATATAATTATATACAGAAATGTAATTTAAATTTTTTAAAATTCTTTTTAAAATTTTAGAGAATAATAAGAAATTTCAATTATTGTTGATTATTATTATTATTATTGGTTTATATGAACCATCTTTTCTTAAACATGCTATGAAACATGCTTATTATTTTATATTAGAAATGTAAATTTTAATGCATCTTTTTTATTGTATGTAGTGTTGAAACCAGATGATATATGTTTTTATATATAATATTTCATTATTTATATATAAATATATATATAGGTACTTTATATTAATTGTTTGCTATTATATTAATTGTATTATTAAATAGATTTCCAAATTTGAAAATAAACTTTCATACAAATATAAGATAAGAAAGCAACAATGAATGCTCAACAAATACTAAATTATTCATTTCTGTTTTATAAATTTATATATTATTCTTATATATCTGTTAGATCTATATCTATAAAATCATAGTATAATAAATGAAATGATACATAAAACTTTTTTTAAATAACAGATTCATATTAAGAAATTATATTAAGAATTATTTTATATTATATTAATAATTTATAATTATATTTATAAATTATATTAAGAATTTATTTTTATTTTTATTTAAAATTAATAAAATAGTATTTCTGTATTTATTTAAATATTTTTATTGATATTATTGATTATATAATTATATTGATTATATTGATTATTGATTATATAATATGATAAGCTAAAATATAATATTTTTTGATGATCCGAAAGATTTGTCAAAAAGATATAAATGTTTAATGAACAGAATTTTATTAAGTGAAATAGTATTTATATCATTAATAAAAAATTAAAAATTGAATTCATTACCTCCAATAAGAAATAAATATATAGATTTTTATTTTTTAGTGAAAACAGAATAATTTATATATTGTAATCACATAATATAACAACAAATATTTTGTTTATAACAACATTTGTAAATATTAAAGATATAAGAAGATTGAAATTATAAAAGATATAAGTGAATCCAATATTTAGTTTTAAATGTTCATAAAAAATTAACATAGTGAATATCTATATCTTATTATTACATACATATATAAGAAAAATAAGAAAAGAATAAATGACAATGCTTTATGTAAATGATAATCCTTGTTTTTCATATAGTAAATTTTACAAAGTTCAAATAATATCTCTTAAATTAATGATTTTTTGATATAAATATAAATATTTTAATACATTAAAATTTCTTTAAATTGCATCATTATCAAAAATTATATGATTTCATTTAAAAAAACAAAATTTATCTTCATATAATTTTTATATGTTTATCTATAAAAAAATCTATTAATATCATATAATATATTCTTTCATAATTAATACTCTTTCATATTAAACTTCTATGAGAACATTTTTTTTTATATAATTTCAATTTCTTATGAAATATTTTATGCTTTCATAAGAATGAAAAAATGTAATAACTTTTATTAAAATTTAATAATTTTAATAAAACTGGAAAAATAAATAATCAGATATTAAATTTCTTTTATTATTAGTTTTTTATAATAATGCCAGAAATCATGTTATTTTTCATAAGTTTTTTCTGATTCTAATTTAGTATTATCAAGAACAGTAGTATTATCAATAGTATTATGATTTATCAATAATGATATATTGTTTAATCAAATCTTTTAATTTAATTTTTTCAATTGTTTAATTAAATTTTTTAATTTTTCACAAATATATTATTGGATTATGAAAATGTATATATTTTAATTTTGTATTTCAATATTACAAATGCTACAGTATTATATTTGATTTTTTCAAATTTTTTATTTATATTTATTTTCTGAGATTTTTGTATGTTTTTAATATAATCAAATATTGAACAAAAGATTGAAATCTCTGTTTTTTTAGGCAATATATCAGGTCATTTTTAATAATGTAACATAATTTTGCTTTAAGAGTTTAATTGTCATAAAGTCAAATGGTTTTTAGTAAACAAATAATACATTTGTATTTGTACATTTTGTATTATTACAAGTCTAGCTGATTTATTAAATTTTAAAAATATTTAATTTTATGTCTTATAATACTTGAATCCTTAAAAATATCTGGTATATCCTATTGACTTCATGTAATATATTTTAATCTATTTTATAAAATCTAATCTATATTATAAAATCTATTTTTGCATTTTACAATTTCATTTAATATTTTATATTAATTTGTAAAATATTAAAGAAAATTTATTAAAGAATCTTAAAATATATTGAAATGTTAATATTAAAATTAACAATTAAAACATTTAACTAAACTTATATTTAATAAAGAATAAGAAGCATTGATGAAATTTAATGATCTTGATAAAATCATTTATCAAGAAAAAAATTGATTATAATATTTAATAATCTTAATATTTAATAATAATCATAATGCATGCTATATGCAATTGTTTCTAGATATAAATAGTCATATTATCATTTATTATTTGTATTTTATATACATATATTTTTATGTTATTTATATTTTTTATCAGTAATAATATTATTAAAAATCCAGAAATATCCATTATCCAGAATTACCGATATTTCCTTTAGTACTTTCGATGTAATTAATATTTTGCTGCAATTATATTTATCTTATTTATGTTGATATATCAAATTTGGAATACTTTAATTTATTTTTAATTTATCCAGTACACTATTAAGTATAATAATTTATTATCCAAAATAAATAAAATAATATGTTCTGATTTTATTTATTTATTTATTTTTGTAGCAGTATTTTATGTCTTTAGAAAAGTATATTTTAATGATTAGAAAATTTTTTTGTATTGTTGTTGTTCACTCATCCACAGTTGAATAGATTTCATTTATTTTTTGTATTTTTTTATTTACATAATATTGAAATTATATCAAATTATATTTTTCAAATTTTTCAATTTTTTTTAACAAACTTATCTTATCTCTTGATCCTTTAACAAGGATGCGGATTTTTTTATCAATTTTAAAAAACCTTTATCACCAATAATATTTATGATATATATAGATTTATAGTATACATATTATGTATTTTGTAGAATATTGTTTAAATTTTTTTAGTTGTTTTTTGAGAATTTTTAATATAATAATAAACATTATTTTTCTTCATCAATTAATTAAATGTATCTAATTTGAATGTAATTTGTAAAATATGTTTAATATATTTAATAAAAAACAGAATATTTTTACTCCAATTGATATTATATAAAATATATTTTTTCAAAAAAATTTTTAAATAAATAATTATTATTATATTGATAAAGCTATTATTTTTATAATAAAATATAATATAGTATATTATATTATATATTGTGCAATTCATACTTCAATAATGTTGTTTTATTAATAGATAAATCAAAAATATAAATAGAAATAAATTGGAATGAGAGAACAACTAGAAAAAGAAGCTGCTATAGAGCAACATTTTTTTGCAATAATTTAATATTTAACATTTAATAAAATATTTAAACAAATAATTATTCAATCGAAAAATGAATTGTTATATATTATAAAGAATATATTATAAAGAATTATATTATAAAGAACAAAGAAAAGAAAAAAAATAACATTTCGTAATAAAAATATTGCTATTATAACTGCAAACATCTAAAATAATTAAATGTAATTCATAAAATTATTATTGAATAAATCTAATATCTATCTTTTTTCTAGGTGAAAAAAGAATATGAAAAAAAAAAATATATTTGGTTATAAAATATAAAATATAATAAATATTTTTATTAGATTTGTAAATGGATTTCGAAATATTATAATTATATACTTTTTTTTTATTAGCTAAACTCATTCTTTATGATATTTGCTAATTTAATAATTGCTAATGGAGATATTGATTATTTATTTATAAAAATTGAGAATGACGAATTGATTGGAAAAAAATAAACATTTATTAGAACAAAATTGAATTACAATTGAAAATTAAAATTGAAATTATAAAGGTTTGAGAAAAATAATATAAATTAGATAACTTATTGCTGAACTGGAAAATTTATTTATAAATTGATAATAAATTGATCAAACGATTACAATGGAGAAAATAGAATTTATTATTAATGAAAAGATATCTCTAGTAAGCAAACTTCTATAAAAAAAAAGAATTACGGTAAATTAAAATATATCTGAAACTTTAGATTGTATTGTCTTTATCTGATTCTAGGCAGAACGCTGGAATCTATCAAATCATCAATAACAATATTATTTTGCAAAAATGATCCGATATTGAAAATATCGAAGATTTTTATAATCCAAGCTCTGTTTACAATGGAAATTATATTATCAATTATATCTTATATTGATGGTAAGTATGATATAAGTTTAATCAATTAATAAGTGTTTTCCAATTTTGAAATATTATGTAATTTGTAAATTGTATTATTATGTTATGACTATATATTATTATATGTAATATATATTTACATCCATGTAAAGAAAGAAGTTAAAAAGAATGAAATGATAATTTGAAAAGTTTATTTTCTTTCTTCTACCGCTAAAAAGTACATGTTGTACAAAAAATAAATATTGCCATCATATGATTTTATATTTTTAAATCAATAGAAATTTATAAAAATTTTTTATTGCAAATATGATATAAATTTTTAATCAAAGTTTCTTTTTATCGAATCATATACTTATAGCGAAGAATAAAAATCTCAAGAAACTATAGATTGCAAATAAACTTTTTTTTTGAAAAATTATTCGGAAGTTTTGTAAAATATTTTATTCAATATGTCTATATTTCTATTATGTAAATAATATGCCAATTATAATAATTGATGAGCCAAGTGAATATTATATATTAACTCGTATAATATTCATGAAATATATAAAAATTCAGTAAGAAAAACAATTAGAAGAAATATCATTTCGAGAAAATATTAGCTAAATTAATTTATTCATCAAAAATTAATATTATGTCAATCAGTTGTATATATATAAATAGTAACATGTTATAAAATATATAACACGTGAAAAAGTATATATTTCGTTACATATGTATATAAGATTAGTATATAATATACAAGTGCACTCCTTACTTGTATATAATTCGTGCATTTCAATATATATATATATATATATATATATATTTATATTTATATTTATATATTTATATATTTCATTATATATTCATATATTTTACAATATCCGTGACTAAGATGTATATGAACTAAAACATGGATATATAATATACTTATGTATATCTGTAATTCAAAATCAGTTTAATATGAATATATTTAAAATAATCAAATTGTTCCAATTTTTTGATTTCTATTCTTTTATCAATTTTATAATTATACAAGTCATGCTTTTTAAATGTCCGAATTTCATTTTAATATATTTAAAAAATATAAAAAGTACTTATCTGAATATTTATACCTGTGACTAGCTGTTAGTTACAATTACAAAATTATAGAAACTTTAACTTTATCACAGGAATATGAAAACATTAATTATCTATATTAAATTTGAATTAAGTTAAATTAGATTAAATTAGATTGCATAAATAATTAAAGAATTCTATTTATGTTTTAAAGCAAAAAATTATTCATTGAATTTTATTTTATAGTAACAAAACATATGATATATAATATTTGGATATGGAATGATCTATCCAATCAATCTTTTAACTAATCATCTTTTCTGTCGAGAAATCATCAAAGATATAATTTCCGAATTATAAAAAATGACAACATAACATTGATTTCAATATGAAAAATAAACAAAAGTATTGGTCGATTTAACTGCCCAAAATTAGAAATATTTTTACATCGATAAATTGATTTTTTTTGATAAAATATCATACTAAAATATAATGAATAATACTAAATAATAAATAATAATAATAATTATAAGTATATTATATAAATTATAATTATAAATATAATTATAAATATATTATATAATAAGTATATTATATAAATTTATTATATATTATACATTATTAATATAATATATTATATAAATATAAATTAAGATAAATAAATATAATTTAAGATAAATATAAATTATAAATAATTAATTATATTTATATGAAAAATTGTATATCTATATATAATAATAATTTATAATATATAATAATAATAGATTTGAGGACATGCAAACATATAATTATAATTCAGTCTTCAACGCAATTTTATCTTGAATAACATCCACAAGTTATTCAAGTTACTTGGTGCATTTGCAACTATGGAATTATTGAGCCCACTTAGTGCAAGAAATGAGATGAATAATAGAAAATGTCAAATATTCCGTGTTTATTCTAGATGATGTTCTAATTACATTAACAGTTCAATCTTATTTAGAATATTTTTTTGAATAATATCCAAACTATTTGTTTTTACATATTTAAAAAAATTTTTTAAATATATTTTTAAATAAAAATCAATAATTTGAATTTAATTCAAATAATGCTTTCAATTTTTAAAAATTGAAATGATATTTAATTTTAATCAGAATCTTCATTCTTTGAAAATTCTTCGAAAGTTCTGAATAATATGATTCCTTTTATTCAGATTCCCCATTACAATTCTATTATAAAAAGTTTCTGGTAGTAGTCTTTTAAAAATTGTTTTTTTTTTTTAGCTTTGACTCATTTAATCAAAAAAGAATCTGATAAAAATAATTTGTTAATCAATTTGTTATCCAAATTATGTCTCTCTGCAAAATTTTCTTGAATATTTAATTTTGTCAGTAATAATCGGAAATAATTATTGTATGATATTATTATATGATTTCAATCGTTTCTTTCGATAATTGATAAATAATTTATAATAGAACCATAATAAAATAAAATACATATTGAACATATTGTCAAATTATAAAAATCTCTCTATATATATATATTTCGAATTTTCCTATATTTATTTTAACATTATTTAAACATTCGATATTATATATTTATTTATTTTTATTATAACATATTGAACATAAGACCTCGGTCTAATTCTGTTGTTTCAGCAGATAAATCAGAATTAGCAAAAAATTTTTTACTAATGTTTCCATCATTATTTTTAAATCCATTTTTTGGAATATCAATAAATAAATGTAATTTACTTTTGAATTTTCTTTGAATTTTCAATGTGAACTTCAGTAATTTTTTTTCTTCTTTCAATTTATCTATTTTATAATTTATTTTTTAACAAAAATCTTATATTATATATAATATAAATTATATTATATAAAATATATATCAAATTATTTTATAAGATACTTTATATTTTATAAGATTTGTGAAGTATTTTCAAATAAGAATTTTCACATAATTGTATTTGTTGTGTATAAAATAGATAAGCCGAATTTATTTCTATGTTCATTATATCTATTTTTATTAAATTATTAATACCAAATCCTTTGGTATTGCTCCACAATTACAAGATTTTCACATAGATAAAATGTTTGTAAAGGCATTATATATTTCAACATTAACGATTATTTGTAATTATTTTAAATTAAATTCCTTTCTCATAATATACTTTCGTGGGTAGTACTTAATGAATTTATTGCATTAATTGTAATTGATTTCATTTCTAATTATATCAAATATCTTTTTTAAAATCTTTTTTTAGAATCTAATTCTAATGGAATGGCAATATCAGTGATAACAAAGCTATTGCTATAAAATTATCGTAATTATCTTAATTGAAATAAATTCAATTGTAGAGAAACAAATGGACAAATTTAAAGATATATTTATTGAACTATATATTTGAGAATCGAATTCATTATTTATTTATATATTTATTTATATATATTATTTATATATATTTATATAATTTATTTATATATATATTTACATAATTTATTTATATATATATTTATATTATATATTATATATATTTATTAAATATTTATTTATAATGACTTTACTAAGATCCATCACAATTCCATTTTGATATTAAAGTTAATGAGTTACAATCATCTTCATTTGAAATTGTCAAACTATATTTTAAACAAATTAATAAACTAGTGGTAAATATATAATGGTATGATTTAATAAATCTTGTATTAAAAAATATATTTCAGTGCAATATTATAAATATATTTCAAATTGATATTATTTGATAATATTAATATTTTTTCGGATAACAATTCATTTTCTCTTTTAATAATATATTTGTAAAATGAATATGATTTTTTATTGGAATTTCTGTCAATGAAATATTGATATTTCGAAAGATCAGTTTGAATAAACAACGATAGATATAGAGCTTTTAATGGTGATAATTTTTCACTATTTTTCTGTTTTAGTTTTAAATAAGAAGTTTTATTAGCTTGTTTAGAAGAATGAATGATTTCTTTAAGTTGTCGAAGTACTTCTTTTTCTCGAAGATTGCAATTTCATTTGAGCGACAAAAATTATTTCATTCATTTCTTTCATTCATATTTATGATACTTCGAAACTCTGTTGTTTTTTTCTCTTTGTTCTATTGCTTGATTCATTAAATAATTTTGATATTTGATCCGATTGTTCAATAATTTTTTATAATTCCATCATTTAGCCAATTATTATTCTTCTACATTAAAATCGATTAATTTTATATTTATTTTTCATTTTCGTTTAAATTCAAATATGAAATATAAAAATCTTTGTTTAATATTTTGATTTTGTTGTTAAATGAATATCATAATTTATAATTTAATTTTCGATATAGTTCAATTTCTTTTGTATTGAATTCTCTTTTTAAAACATAATTAATTTTCTCCAAGATATTATTTTATTTTTGATAGAAAAATAAAGAATTAAAATTAATGAATTAAAATTTAATTTTTGAAAAAATTTTCTATATTAACTGTTTATAAATGAATAAAATTAATAAGAAAGAATAATTAAATTATTCTATTATATATCTGCTTCAAAATTCCTTAATTAAAAATTATTTCAATTATAAATTATAAGTAATATTACAGATTATTAAGTATTAAGTATATTATTGTTCACAAAAGTTTATACACTAATATTTTTTTATATTTATTACTTCACTTCACTTCAAAATGAACAGTTTATTTAACATATTATATCACGCTAAAAAAAAGGAACTATCCTAAAAAATTAAAAAAATATGTTTAAATATATAATAATTATAAAATATATAATATATTATTATTAATTATATTATTAATTATTATTAGTTATAATTATATTATTATTAAAAAGAATTAATTTCAAAAAGCTTTTCGTTTCATTTGCAATTATTAACTGACTCTTCTTTCTATCTATTAGATTCTCTTGCTTTTTGATCCAAATGATTTCATATAAACGTCACGTTACGATAAAAATTTTTCCAAAAACAAAGACAGATTGAATTGATTTTTTTTATTATAGATATGAATCTTTAAAATGTATTTGAAAAAATTGAAATTTTAATGTATAAAAAAATTATGAAATATTACAATAATAAAAAATAATATTGAAAAATTGATATTAATATTAATCGTTTTTAAATATTAATAACCACGAAATACATACTAAAAAAATAAAGATTTTCAGAATATAAAATATTTATGCAAAAGATTGTTTTCATTTATCTATAGATTCATAGACAAATTATGATATTATTATAAAATTATAAATATTATAAAATAAAAAAATTAATATTTTTTATACAAGCAAAACAAAAAAGTGAAAATCGATTAATAGAATAAAAATAAATGCATTTTTTGATATATTTCTCATGATTGAAAGAATTTCAAGAATCTCGTGAGAAGAAAAACGATTTATGAAGATAAAACATATTATTATTATGTTAAATTTATATAGCTGCAATATTATGTGATAGATTTTTAGATATTCTACATTTTATAAGATTTAATGATTTCATGACAAGAGATGAGAAGAAAAATATAAACAAATTAATAGTATTTCGTGAGATGACAAAAATTTTTGCAAAAAATTTTGTAAATCCTATTCAATCAGAATATATTGCACAATAGATTGCAATTGATTGACATTCACTACCGTAGACAATGTCCTTTTGAAATGAGAAAAATACAGAATAAAAATTACTACTCGATTGATATTCGTTGATGCAAAAACTATTATTTTTGCAATTTCATTTTTGCATATATTTGAAAATTGAAAAAATAAAATAAACCGAGTGATGAAATAATTAAATGATTTTATAGAAAATCTATCACATAATGATTATTTTTTTTACAGATCTCTCATTGGCTAAATATTTATTGAATAAATCTTTCTGATTGGCTCAATTGAGAAAAAGAGAAGAGAATTATTCAAATGTTTAGTACAAATATCTATAATATTCATTATATTTTTTATTTACTTTTATCTTTATTGTTCATCTAAAAATAATAGATCCAGAGAAAAAATTCAAATCAAAAATTATTGAATGTTATAATAATTTTAAAAGCGATAAATTAATTCGGAAATATTCAAGCTTTTGATGCATAAAATTTATTCATTTAGTTTGTTTATAAATTATATGTTAATTAATGAATTGCTATCATAAAAAAGAGACAAACATATATTTGATAAATGTACATAAATAAGTCTAATTGCATATTGTAAGGCATTGAAATAACTGGAAGAGAAATAAATCAAAACTACATAGTAGAAAACATTCGTGATGTTATATTTATATTGTTATATTTGTATTGTTAAAGATGCAAAATACGCTACAAAATGCAAAATGAAAAATATATCTGAAAAACGAAAAATACATATTAAAAATACATACTAAAAATACAAATAAAATATCTTCATGAATTGTAATAAATATTGTTAATATATTAAAGCATATAATATTTTTTTTACTTAATATTATTTTTTATATTTACAACATTGTAAATCTAATTGTACAAAATAAAAAATAATGATAAAAAATTAACAAAATCTATATATACATACATATATATAAACTTATTATTTTATAATCCATTTCTGGCATTACCGATATATTCAAACTTTGAGGATTAATTTTTTTCAAAATGATTTTTGATCAGTTAAATCGACCAATTGGACCATTGTAATTATATTGAGATTAAATCATCTCATTACTAATTAAGTTTTAATTTTTTTTTTCTTTATTATTTTTGAGATATTTTGAATACAATAGGAAAACTAATTCTAATTATTATAATTTTTAAAAATTGTTTTATATTTTTTTCGTATTTGAAGAATTCTATGGAATGGAATATCTAAGTTCATTATAGATGAATAATGTGGTGATATTTTCATACGTTATACCAATATATGTTGATATATTAAATAAATATTGAGAAATTGTGGTCATTTTCATGTATAAATAGCTTCATACGTATAAAAAGAATTTAATATAACAGTAATGAAAAATTTTTTGCAAATAACTCGAAAATTAAGATCAATTTCTGATTATATGTAAAGGAATAAACTAAAAATAATAAACTAAAAATAAATTATTTAAAATAATAGTTTTTACAATATATTTTACAATATATTAAAGTTGACGAGGAGTTATATTATGTATATTTGTATTATTATGTATATGTTAATGTATATGTTAATGTTTCCATTTTATTGCTTTAAATTATTTCATTATTTTATTTGAAATTTTCATTCAAATATTTTATTTAAATTTCGAAAATTTACATAATACATTTTCTCAACTGTGAATTAAAATCAATAAAAGAATTATAATGAGCTCGAATATTTGAAGATATCAGATATACATAACATTGTGATTTTCAATGAATTCAAACGAAATATGTTAGATTTTCGCGGTTGATCTCGTGGATTTTTCAGAGTTGATTGATTTTGCACGTGGTGTACTAATTAAGATTATTTATGATTGTTCAGAAAGTAATTTCGTTTTTTCATACGAGTGTCGCTCGTTGAATGTTTATTCAGCCAACTTCATTCTAAACCGTGTTGTTATTATATATTTTTAAAGTTGGCATTTCATAGTTTATAGAAAATCTTTATAAAAAAAATTCGTTCAATTTTTCGATTCTGTGCGATTGTATTTTTCGTGTGTGATAACACAGATGCAAAAAATATTTTCGACATATTTTACTTTTTTATTACTAAAAAAATAAGAATGCTATTCAAGTAAAAAAAAAGTGAAGTTTATGGAGAAAGTATATTAACAATATATCAAAATTGGTTTTCAAAATTTCGTTCTGACAATTTTTATATTAAAGATGCGCCACGTTCTGGAAGAGTTGAAGCTGATAAAGACAAAATAAAGATATTGATTAAAGCAAACCGACGAATAACAATTCGTTCATGTTCGTGATCACATGAAACGATTGATTTCATTTCGAAGCTCGATATTTGGATTCTCAAAAAAAGAGATTTACTCTGTCGATTGATATCTGTGCTACTTAAACGTGAGGAAAATGATTTTTAAAGCGAATCGTAACTAGAGATGAAAAGTGGATTATTAATGACAATGTTAAACGATCATGAAGCAGTAGAAATAAACCAGCGCAAAGTATTTCGAAAGCCAACATTCACCAAAAGAAAGTGATGCTCTAATTTGGTGAGATTTCAAGGAAGTTGTTTTTTTTTAATTTCTCTTTAACAATTGCACGATTAATTCGGAAGTGTACTGCAATCAATTGGACAAATTAAACGATTTCATCAAATAAAAGAGATTTGAATTAATTAACAGGAAAAGTGTAATGTTTCATCACAATAACGCTAGACTTCATACGAATTTAATGACTCGCCAGAAATTCTTACAGTTTGGATGGGAGACGCATCCAGATTATATATTATATATTAGCATCTTCGGATTACTACCTGCTTTCGAACTTTATAGAATTCTTTAGATGGTAAAATATTTACTTCAAATGAGAATTCTTTAAAAACCACTTGGATCAGTTTTTTTATAAAGATTAAAAGAGCGTGGAATCATATAATTATCTAAAAAATGGCAACATGTATTGGATCATAATGGTCAATATGTAATTAAATAAAATACATATACGCTATTAAAGAAAGTGTGTTTCATTGTCATGAAAAAAAAATGAAATTACATTCTGAACAATAATAATAGTAAACTAAAAGATTACTCTAATTGTAAAGAAATGAATAAATTAAATTTACTTGAGCTTATTAAAACTTAAGGTATAAAATATTCTATTACCACTATATGTAATTACTAATGTTATTATTCTAAAAAATCAAGAGTATTTCGAGCGATGATTTAGAATATTTTAAATGATCCAAGTCATGATCTAAATTGTGCAGGATTGTGTAAGGCTAACAGTTCGTAAGTCGACTATATTTTGGTCTTTTTAGAAATGTAGGAGAACGACCTTTATCATATTTCTAAATAACTTTTCTCTTGTGTGTCGTTCAAGTCTCACTATCAGCAGATTGATCATTATTATATATACATATGTATATGTATTTGGTAAAAATAGAACATAAATATATATATAGTGATTAGCTATTCTTGGTGGATTAAGTAACTAAGGATTCGAAAATAAAAAATGGGGGAATTGGCTAAATAACATGTTGATTATCGAAATTCTATATATTATATATTATACTATATATTATACGTAATAATATAATTAATATATTACTATATATTATACATAACATTATCTGAATTGGTAATGGATATTTAATAATTTTATTATCAATAATTTATTTAGAAATCTTCATGAGTGGTATTACAATTAATTACAAATAATTCATCATTTTAAATTTTAAATAATATATGTGTGAAATACATTCTTGGTGATATCAACTACGATTATATTAAAAAATTTAATTGTTTATTTTCCAATGTTATGTTATAATCATTAATTGTCTTACAAGATATTATATATGTATTGAAAAATTCTAATTCAAAAAAATTCTAATTAATAATACTAGAAATGAGAACATTAATAATATTTATATTATTATATGACCAACATAAATTATTGTTCCTATTTCAATTCTATGACATTAATATTGTATCATAGTTATCTATGATCGCAATGAAAAATGATGGATAGATTGAGCATGAAAATCGTTTTACAAAATTTTACATATGTAAAATCAGTAAAAATAATTTAGAGATAAACTTTTTTATAAAGTATAACTTTATTAGAAAGTATTATACTTTCTTTTTAAAAAGTTTGTTGATTGATATTACAAAATGTTTGATAATTTAAAATGGATGATTTGCTGCATAATTAAGATAACAAATCTATTATAAGAAGTTTCTAATACTTTATAATCGGTTTTTCGTGTAGTATAAAATTAAATAAATAAAAATCTTTTTTTAATAATAAACATATTATAATAAATATTTATTTTTTTTTATATTTATCGTATATTGTATATTATTTTAATGCAAACAAATTATCTATTGATCGAAAACTCTTTTATTTTCTTTTGTTTAATTTTTCTTTCCTTTCTATATTTTCTTTTTGTAATATTTTTCACATCGCTTGTTTATTGCCTTTTATGCATTTGTAAAGAAAAAAAAATAAACTTATCGATAAATAATTGAAATAAATAATGCTTATCGTTATCGTATTTTCTAAATACGATTGTATTAATGTTACTACAATATATTGCTTAAAACATAATTATTTCTTTATAAAGGAACTTTCATTTCATTCTTTATAAAAGAACATAAATTGAAATGGATAAAACAATTTTTTGAAAGTTCCATATCATTTTTATAAATCATACGATTCACGAATTTTTATTATTTTTCCGAGATTTTTAATTTTTTGTTACTAAAGAATCAGCGACATAATATATTTATCTCGTGATATCTGTTTATAAAATGTGTGTGTTTTAAGAATTTCATTAGTATTTTAATATTCTTTACGCAATAATTTTTTCATGTGCATAATTTTTGTGCATTATTTATTGTTATATTTTTTATATAGAAAAATATGTTTTTATATTCAATTGTGTACCGATAGAAACTGTTTGTTGCATTTACAATATATACTATTAGATTTTCTGTATATAAAAAATATTTAAAAATAATTTATCATGTTAGAAGTATCATTATTATTATTTTCGCTGTAATTTTAGAATCTCTATTATTAAATATATATGGAAGATTCTAGATTTGTATGTGATTACATATGATTTGATATAGGAAAAGCTTTAGATAAAAAAAAAATATATATAATCAATATAATCAATAAATTTTAATTAAATTTTTCAGAATATAAACTTAAAATACTTCTTGATTCATAGTAATTGAAACATATTTTTTAAATAATTTTACAAAAAATATAATAATGAAGCCTGTGTTTTTTCTTTCTCGAAAATAGATAACTACAGACATTTTCATCCTTTCTTTATTTAATTTTTCGCCATACAAATATCACAATAATAATATGACTATGTAAAGTCGATATCTATTTTTGTGTTTATTTCATTGAATCCAATATTCTTCGAAGCTTTCCTAAGAATGCAAAGAATACATCTTGTTTCTTAACTAAGCAGATTGTGTTTCTTTAATTTTGTTTATTCTTAACTTATATTTTTTATTAGTTTCTTTTTATAAAAGATGTTAAAATTTCATTTCTTTAATTTTATTTTGAACGAGTTTTTTACAAGCATCAAAAATGATAAAACATCAATTACACTTTGCATTGCATTGCTTGTTATTGATTGAAATAGAGATTTTGTAAAAGTTTAATTTCTGAATTGATTAGCAAATACCGATTTTTGATTCTATAACATTCTTCTGAATTTACATCAATTATATAAAAAATTGAAATCACTAAATATGTCCTGATTCAAGAGATAAATTCCAAAATCCTCTTAATGATTACAAAAAGAATAAAAATTAAAACATATATACATATATATAGATTTGAAATAATATCGAATACCTATCGAATAGTTTTTTGCACTTTAATCCAATTTTCTTGTTAATTTTTTTTTAATTGTTCTAATATCCATCATCATTTGTCAATATATATTTTCACCGTTATCTTCAAAGATTAATTATTTATTGTTTTTTATGAAAATTTTTTTGATTTTTTACTTATTTTTCGCTTGATAGAAATAAGTGAATTCAATGTGAATAATAATATATTTATAATTAAAATAAATGAGTAATAATTGATTGTTTAAGTCAATTTTAAAATATCTAATTCTATTTGCACAAATTTATTTGCACATCATTATTGTATTATTTTCTGAAGAATTTCCTTGTATAATGCAAATGAAACGAACGAATGTATTTATTTCACATTTCTGCAGTTTTGAATAATTGTCTAATTGATATTAATGCATTTCACATTAACATGAAATAATCAAATATCTTATATAATGTTGAATTATATAAGGTTATTGGATGGATTAAAAAATTAATGTATGTCTTGTTATTTCTGTAGTATAAACTTCAAATTTATCTTTGTTATAGAGTTCTAATCACTTGATATTGTCTCCAAAGTAATTTTAAGCCTTTCAATAATATAAAGAATTGTTTGTAAAAAGATTATTAAATCCAATCCATATTAAAGCTATGGTATATAGCAATAAAATCAAATTAAATTAATTACAAAGTTTGCTGTTAACAAACTTCTATTCTAAAATGATCAAAGGCAAAGTCCATATGCTAATGAAAATTTATATTTATCATTAAATTTAAAAGATTCTAAAGTTCTGTTCGTTCGAGATTACAAAGTTTAAATGATTCTAAGATGTAAAATCTGATGTTTAAGAAGTTCTGAGGTTAAGAAAAGTTCTGATTTTGAATGAGTTCTAAGATTCAAACAATTCTGATGTTTAAAAAGTTCTTTCAAAATCCTTGTATTTTTTAAAACTCTCCATGCTTATCTTTTGAGATCACAGGTTTTTGGTGGGGTACACAAACGGCCAACACATGGACTAGCCTCCTGATTAAGTGATATCTAATTAAGAAAAATTCCTAGAATTAGATGAGGGACTATTCACAGAGTTCGCTATTTCCAGGGAACTAATCTGCATTTGTAATAATTTTTTTCAAATAGAATGATGCTGATTGAGATTAGCATTGAGATTAGCATGGCTGAGAAATGTCATCTCAAGTTCTAAGATCATGTTCACACTCTAGTCACGCTAAAGTATTTCTAACAAATTCCAAAGTCTTCTAAATTCTTCTCTCAAAGACAGCAATTATCCTCGTATCACTCTGTACTACTACTCTGTATCATCTGTCTCAACAACAAAGATAAAACAAGGATATAGTTTCTTAATTGAAAATTTATTAAACTTTTTTGAAAAAATTATTGAAAAATTTTCGACTTGATATGCTTTAGTTATAATATAATTTATAATATAATTTATAATATATAGCTTAAATTATTGTATATAATATTATTATATATAATAATATATATTATATATAATATTATTATAATTATAATATATACATTATATATATTATATATTGCATATTATTAACCTTATATTAAATATATAATATATATATTATATTATATATCATATATTAATATATATAATATATGATATAATATACAATAATTGATAATAATTGATAATATGATAATTTATTATCTTAGCCGATAATTTATTATAAATTCATGAAAAATCTTCGATTTGTATCATCATTGTTGATATAATGGTATTTAACATTTCATTTAAAAAATTATATTAAAATTATATATATTAAATATATATTTAAATTATATCATAATTATATTATATTTATAAATTATATTTATAAACTCATTTTCATGTAAAGTATATATTTATGTATTTAATTATAGCAAATAATATATTTTTGAATTATTATATCATTGCTATGTCAATTATTAAATTCATTTCTTTTTTAAATTTGTCTTTAATGTTTTTCTTCTTTGATTTTATTATATTTTTATCGATTTTTGTTTCTATTTTTATTTATTATTTTTCAATAAATAATTTGTATGCTAAATGCAATAAATTTTTAAAAGAATTTTATTCTATAAATTTATTATATAAAATCTAAAATTAAATAGACTAAATTTTATTATATTGGTAAAATTCATTTAATAAATTATTAGAAATTATCCTTTATTGAAATAACTTCGTAAACAGAACATTTCATTATTAATATTGTATTGGTAATGATTACATAGTTATTACATATTTACATTACATACTTACATTACATATTTTTACATATATTCTCATTTTTATTGTATATTTTTTTAAAATTTTTTAATTAAAAAAAATTTAGTTAAATTTTATTATTTTTTAAACATTGAAATTGAGTTTAGAATGTATTTAAACTGTTTCTTTATATAATAATATACTATTTGTTTTTGAATATTATTATATTTTTCTTAAATAATTTTTATTGTTTTCTTTTCCTTCATTCGGAAAGACATCTGATTTTGTCATATAATATTTTTTTTTACAAAATTATTTTGTTTAAAAAATTATAAGCTTTTTTTTTTAAATATTTTTGTAAGTTACACAAATTTTGAAAAATAAATAACATAGATTTATAAAATTATCAGAAGTTATACAACTATCGAATTTTGAATGACTTGTGAATCGAAATCTGTCTCATTATTAAATTTCTGTTTATATTTTTTTTGTTGCAAATCATCGTATCTTCATTTTAATATTTTTTGTAATAAAATATGCTCATTTTCATGCAAATTTTCAATTATTTTATTTAAATAATCTACCTATAATAATATATAATAACTAATAATATGATTTAATAAATCTTGTAATTTTAACTTAGCAAAAAACTATCACATTGAATATTTCTTTAATCGGATAAATCTCTTTGCTATTTAAATTTTTATATATACGAAAAAATTTTTTTATTACTTATGTGAATTACTTCATATTCAAATTCAGTTCGCAACAATCATTAGGTTGTTAGGATATTAATCTGTATATATTGCTAGAATTTTTAATGACAATTTGATATTGATAATTAATCTATAATATTTCTGATATTTTTTCTTCTTTAATTTTTAAATTTAAAAACTTTCTTTTTTCTGCGTACGCATTTTTTAATTTCTTTGTTCTTGTTAAAGATGTAGCTATTTAAAAACATTTGATTCTTCTTTTTTTTTTTATAAAGAAAGGAAAATACTCTTATGTATCCCTATATCAACGAAACTGATATGGTCATATTTTAGTTAGATACATTTCTATCCATTAAAAATTTTTTCTCTGGCTGCAAAGTAAATATAATGGATTCATGAAAGCATTATTTCAGGAAATGATAATTAAAATTATTCTTCTTTATTAAAATATTTAATTTTTGTTTTAGATGCAGCGAAATATATTTTCTATTACTTCTATTATAGCAATCAAAAATGTCTGCTTTCAGAGATCATATTAATGTAATATTTATAAAAAAAGTTCAGCTATTATATGATATTTCTTTATAGAATAACTACCCATATTTAGCAATTTATGTACTATAATGGCAAAATTTTTTTCTTTTAATTAATTTTTATTATTTTAATGTTTGGTTTCCCGATAGCTAAGAAAAAAAAATAATAATAATGATAATAATACACAGAAATTGTATTGATTAACATCCAAAATTTGATGTTCTGTTATGCTTTTTATTTGGTAAATATTGTATCAGTTAATGATTATATCATTAATGATTTATCTATACTTAAATGCTAATTAAATGAATAATAAAACTTGAATTTATTATTTATATGTTTAACAATGAATTGAAATTTTGAATGAATCATATTCATTATTATTATATGCTAATTGTAATATTATTATTTATATATACTACATAAAAAAATTTGCAAAAAAGTTAAAATATATTGCGCAAACCATATGAAATATGTCTATAGTATGTTGATTAATAATTAAAAATTTACAATTAAAAATTGTAAATTCATATGTAATTCCTATTTTTTAAAAAACTATCAGAGTATAGATTCTTTCTTTTTTCGTTTGATTTCTTTATCATAATCATTGTATCATGGGAGGTTTACTGTTAAATATGCAAAGAGCCATATATGAAACGATAATTCATTTCAGAATTATGCATCAAGCTCTTTGTAATCTAAGTAATTGTTATCCTTAGTGATCATGTTAACCTATAAAGAAATGTACAATCATCAAATTGTGTACTAACCAAACTTCTCATTCTTTGTCATATAGATTGGATGTGATAATAGCATCAACCATTTTATTCATTTTGATTATTGTCTTTTCGATATATCAAATCTCTTCTCAATCAAATTTCAGGCCAAGATGAAATTCATTGTTTTAGTAGAAATAGTTTTCTACATATGTATATCTTTAGATTTTTATTTATCCTCTTGGAATTGAGAAGAATAATTTTAGTTTTATCACAGATAAATCCTAGAAATTCATCCATTCTTTATTAGTATTCATTTTATTAAATATACAGGTCCTCAAATTCTGTATATTCAAGTTAAAAAACATCTTATCATTGATTATATTTTAGAAAAGATTTCAATTTTCTTAGAAATAATATCAACATATATCTTTGTACTACTAAATATGACTAATACAAGTACTAAGTACAAAATACTATTCTGATAGATTATGATAATTAATTAGTGATAGTTTTCTTATTTATAAAATAATTTGTTATGACATTTATCAGATTTTGAGGATTTCTTTTTCTATTTAGGATCTTTAAGATAATGCTTTATAATGAGTTAAAAGCATTTTTTAATATTAATACTATTGTGCATATTTGGTTTTGCTTATGTTTGTGAATCGCATCAATTATTAATTTATATTATTAATTTTTCTAAGATTAAATGAAAAGATATATGAAATATATGATTTATATAAAAAGAATTATATTTTTCTTTTAATTAATTATTTGTTTGATAATGTTTCCAGATTTTATTTATGTTGAACAATACATTTATAGGATGAAAGAATCAATATACTTGCCTTTTTTATGTTTCTATCAAATTTATCTACTATTCTATCAAATTTAGATGCAATAAAATAATTCTTGCTATTTTCCATTTAAAGATTATCGTAATATTCAATGTTTGTTCGAATAAGTGAATAAGGTCATGCATTCTAATAATATATCTTTAAGATCTTTATAGAAATAAAATCCAATTTTATTGAGTTATTTTTAATTTTATTAACGATTATACAGATCTCATTATTTATTGATTAAAGAATGGAAAAATAGTATTTTCATTATTATTTCTCCATTCAAATCTCATCATATCAATTTATGGAGATTTGATGAATAAAGATTTAATAATTATTTAATTAAATCTTAGCGAAGTTTTTAATTTACATTTAACAAAATAACAAATTTTGATCTTCTATCGGTATCTTATAAAGTCTCCCTCAAAGATTCCTCCAAAGTAAGGAATTCCTTCCATTTTCACATCAGGCAAAGATTCCTTGATTTAATTTTTTTTTTTAAATTTGATAGATTTAATTTTATTTTAATATTTCTTTTTCTAATCATTCTTGCTTTAAATATTTTTTTTTATTCAAATTATTGTTTTTTCAATCACCAATAAGATGGTATTCTCTTGAAGAATTATATTTTTTTTTGAATGCAATGTCACATGATTATGTAATAAATTTATAAATAAATAAATATGAAAAGTAAATTACTTCGTTAAGATAACTAATAATAAAAAACTTATTCATATTTTAATCTTATTTCTCAATTTCATCATTATTACGAATGGACTTATTCCATTTTCAACAAAAACATTCCTGCGATAACATTTTACAATTCCAAATCTTTTTTCTAATTTATGAGGATATTGTATACCATTGATTATAAATATAAATATAAAAAGAGGATATCTATATCTGACTAAAATTACCATTAATCCATTTTTTCCAAAAATAAACTTATTCTCTTTCAAAAAAAAAACTCATATGTCTTTTAATATATGGTAAATAATGATGTCTAAAAGAACTTTTATCCTTCCAGAAAATATTGATTTTGACAGAAATCAAATTTATTTTTATACACATTTCCAAAAGGATGGCACATTTCAAAATCCTTCATATTCAATTAGGAGAGCATTAAAATTCTCAATCAGGATAACAGAACATTACATAGAACATTACTAATCTTATTCTCGAGATTAATATTCTTAATATAATTCTTAATTCAATTCTTAATATATTCTAAGAAATCGATAGAGTTGTAATTAACTAGTTATGATAGTCTCTATAACTATAGTGCTTTCATGAAATAATACACTTAACTTGTATGCTCTAAATTATTAAATTTTATTATCTATAACGCAATATCCCCATTTAAATCAAAGAATCAAGATGACTTAGAGATTGCCATTGCATTTACTTTTAATTCATAAGAATTTTCTTTTACAGGAGCAAGCTTGGATCAATTTATATCTATTTAAATTAATTTATAGAATCTTTATATGTTTTAATACTTTATTTTTTGCTATATATTGGATAGGTTAGAGGTAACGATATGTTTTGTGTTATTTGCTGTTCTTTTTGTTGAGCTATTTTTTCTAGTTAAAAAAATTAATATTTGCATTTTAATTTTTGATATGGTTATTTAACAGTTACTTATGAAGTTCAAATGAAACTTGAGTCACAGAATATTTGAATAAAATGATTTCTATCTTTTTCCTCTCTCTATCAATCCACTTCAAATGAATATTTTTTTTTTATCTTTCACGTTCACTTAATAAGTAAAATTTTTTTAATTTATTTGTTGGTATTCGCAGATTTGTAAGCCAAATTTGATTTTGATTTAGGAATAAATCATAGTGTCTGATTTTTATTTTTAGAGATATTTCAAATTTTTTAATTTGATTTTTAAATTGTTTTTTTTTCTTCAATAAATATTCTTCTGAATTTGTTAATATGGTTTTCAAAAAATCAAATTTTTATTATTATATTTATATGTTTTAACATCAAATATTATATTAAATATTACATTTTCATATTATTATACAATTGCATATTACATATTACATATTATTACATATTACAATTACATATTATTATACAAATCATGATCGTAATTTTGATATCTGATGGATCTCAAATTTATAAACAAATGTTTAAAATGAAGTATGTATGAAAAAATGCAATATATTCAATATAAATGTTATTTTGAATAAAAAATGTTTATTATTATATAATAATTATTAATTATTATTAATTATTATTATAGTTTATAATAAGTATTATTATAATTTTGTAATTTAGTTATTTTAGTTATTTATTTTAGTTATTTATTTATTATTTGGTTCGAAATTCCATTCATTATCACTATCATAATCACTTTTCATTTATTAATTATATAACGTATTAGTGTTAATAATAATAAAAATCATTGTAATTATAATAGCTATAGTTAATAGCATTTAATTTTTTTTTTTTTTACCTTGAAGATAATGTTTTGCTCTTTATAATAATACCCAAAAAAAGAAAAACTGAATTCTATTAAAATTTTTAAAATTATAAATGAAAATAGAAAATATTAAGTATAATTCTAAAAATAATATTTGTTAAGTTCAAATTAAATATCTATAAAATGGCATTAATTTGTTGAGGAATTGTAGTTACTGAGTATGAAATTACATTTCCGTTAATTATTGAATTCAATTGTTTTTTTATAAGATGAGATTTCATAATATGTTAAGACAAAAAGAAATAATTAAAAAAATAAAAGCATAATAATTAAATTAAAGTTAAAAAAATAATTATAAATGTACATTTTTATATATTGTATATTGTGTATCATATATGTATGCATATATGTATATATGACAATATTTTACAACTTGTAAAAATGATAAAATTATTTTAATATTATTTATTAAATATATTAATTATATATTTTTTCGATTCATATAAAATTATAATAATATTAAAGTCTTAATATATGAATAAATATTTACGATAATGGATAGATAATTCTAAATTCAAATATATAATTCAAAAATTAATTGAAAATTTATGATATGATTTATGATTCACTTTAAAAAAACTTTAGTTAACCATGCAAAACTACAAAGCTTTCTTTATTTTCCTTGCTCTCTTTCTATTAATTTTACAAATAATATAAGCATTTATAACATTACTCATATAACAAAACATTAATAAATATATATATATATATATATTTTTTTTTTCATATATATATAAATATATACAAATCAATAATCTATTTCTCAATGTAACATACATGTAAAACAAGAATACTTATAAATTTCATAATTTTAAAATATTGAATTTTTGTTAATAAAAAATCTCATTTATTTACTTTATTGCATGTTTATTACATACAATTTTCATGTTTTTTTATAATTATTCTTTTTTAATAAAAATATTCATATTCAGCTCATTCATTTTCGATAAATCAATTCGAATATTGTTTATGTACAATTTATATTATGATTCGAAATAATTTATCCAATACGTCAAATAAAAATGATCAAATATGATATTAATAATTTTGAAAATTTTTGAAAAATTGTATATTAATAATAAATATATTATATAACAAATATTCAAATTCAACATTTTCTTTTACAATATATGTGTGAAAGAAAATGATATCAGTATTTGATTATTATACTGAAATTCTTTATATTTGTCAATAAAATTATCAAAATATTTACTATGTGTAGATTTTTTAATGACTTTTTTCAACAATATAATTGATGAAATAGTCTATTACATATAATTATAAAGAATACATTAATATCGACTTTAATTTAATATTATATTAATGTCTAAATGAATATTTTCATTTTCAATATAATCGTGCAAATAGTTAAAGAGAATAGTTAAATTTTAAAGATTCTCGAGTGTAAATACTGAAATGAACAATTAAATAATAAGAAATCGAAAAATATACACATCTAAATATTATATTAAAACACCATTTAATTACCAAAGGAATGAGGAATATAGTTATTGATCATAATCGTATCTTTCATATTTACCATCAATATTATTAACAATTATAACAAATTATAATAGAATGGCAGTTAATATAATTAAATTTTTTATTAATAAGAAATTTTATTAATAAACAAATAGATATAAAATTTTTTATCAAAGAAATTAATTGACAAAGAATCGTAAAAATAAAAGAAATCTTGAAAAAAAATCATATAAGATAATGATAATAACGATAATGCAAAATTTCAATAAATTTTCAAAATTATGTCAAGAAATATAAAGTAACAAAAATATTACTAGAAATTCCCGATATAATATAATCAATTATTCATTGATATTAAAAAGCATCAAAATTATCTTATTGTGAAATTTTGTCTATAAAACATGAACATTATTAAAATAAACACTAATTCTAATAAAATTCTGAAAATTATAAAGAAAAAGACAAAAAATAAGCTAGACAGAAATAAAATCAATTCGAAACCAAATAATATAGGAAAACATAAATTATACTCAAATAACAAGAAGTACAATAGGAATCAATAATAACAATAACAATATTGATAGATTCATACAGTATCAACTTCTTCATAAATATTATTTGAGTAATTAATGAATTAGAAAAGCATTATTATAAATTTGTTCATAGTTCTGACTGATAAGTAAATAAAAACAATGGATGCCAATATAAGAATAACTTTATGTAAATTGAAAATAAATTTTATTTTATTAATAAAAATAAATAAATAAATATTTCTAATTTTAAAAATTTATTTTATGGAGTCGCCATAAAAATAATAACATAATCTTATATAAAACAAAACAGTTAAATTTGATAAAAATTTTTTATAATCCATGAGTATTGAAATAAACAATATAAAAAAATTCATTGATTATAGCCAAGATTTATTGTTCATCTTGACAATATATAAAGATTTAAGTGGAAGATTTATTCTAGAAGAGAACTTTAATTTTATTTTCAAGAATCACTTTGAAAATAGTGAATTACATAAAACATTGATATCAAGAGAATCACATACTTACTTATTAATCAATTGATTCTTGAAAAATAGTGGATTTGCTTGATTTTTTGATAAAAAAAATTTCATTAAATTAAGTCAATGTAAAATTCAAGTCTTGATTTACAATTTGATACAATCTATTCTCTAGTTGTACTTATGCATATAGAGATTATTGATAGAAAAGGAAAATCAATCATAATATGTTACAAAAACGGATTAATCTCTTTACAAAACACAAATATATATTCCTTTTTGGATCCCAAAACTGAAGATAATATAGATCGGGTGATAAAGATATTAAGACGACACTATGAGAAATGCTGGATATCAGTTATTCTGCAAATTAAATAAAAAATACATTAAATTACTCATTATTAGTGAGAAATAAAATTCTAAAAAAAAGAAATGTCAAGGAAAAATGATAAAACTCTAGACATTTCTAAGAGAAAATTAAACAAATTATTACAAATTAAAAAAACTTTTATATTTATATCTATATTATATTTTTATATAAAATAAAATAATATAAAATATAATAAATTATATAGAATAAATAATAACAGAATCCAATATATGCAAAATTCTATTGTCTCCATTGTCTCTATATCAAGAAGAAAAATATTTGCTAAAAAATTATAAGAAAATTAAAGAAACAAGACAAATTTCTCCTAAAAAAAAAAAAAAAAAAAAAAAGAAAATAATATGTGGATAGAAAATAATCAAGGCATAACTAAAACATTTATAAGTTTTTTTTCTCTAAAATATTTAGACTGATATTCTGATGTCTGGTGATGTAGATAATGCAATTATAGAATCTAATCTTCATTCTAGTATTCTTATACAATTCATCAAATCAAGCACTTTAATCCCAAAAAATATCAAAAAAAAAAAAAAAATAAAACTTCTCAATAAAAAAAAACACCTAAATAAGATCTTATAATTGTTAAAATTTTACAACATTAAAAAAAAGAAATAGTTGGAATAAATATATAATGCAATAATGAGAATATAATATTTTTCAATACAATGATAATTTGCTGTTGAAATAATTCTGTTTCAAAATTGGACAAACTTTCAAATGAAATGATTTTTTATAGACCAATTTCACTGTTATCGATTTTATTAAAGAAAAATTATTATTATAAAGAAAAATTAATATCATCAGTTCAGATTTCGAGAGCAATATTTAATAATCGAAAATTGAATATGTTACAAAATTTCAATAAATTTTCAAAATTATGTCAAGAAATATAAAGTAACAAAAATATTAGAAATTCCCGATATAATATAATCAATTATTCATTGATATTAAAAAGCATCAAAATTATCTTATTGTGAAATTTTGTCTATAAAACATGAACATTATTAAAATAAACACTAATTCTAATAAAATTCTGAAAATTATAAAGAAAAAGACAAAAAATAAGCTAGACAGAAATAAAATCAATTCGAAACCAAATAATATAGGAAAACATAAATTATACTCAAATAACAAGAAGTACAATAGGAATCAATAATAACGAAATAGAAGAAAGTTTTGAGAATTGCATTTTGCAATTTTTTTTGCAAAATAAATGTTAGATGATTTATATTTATCATTGAATACTGAATATCATTTCACGATGTTCTAACGGTTATAAATTCCGTTTTAGAATGTAAGAAGTTCTAAGATTACAAGAACAAAAAACTAAAAGTTTTTGAAAAGATTTGAAAAGTTCTGTAGTTCAAAAAATTTTCTTAAAATATTCGTACCCTCTAAAACCGCATTCTCATATTCATTTCCTCATACTCATTTCGTAAGATTGTGAAGTAGACAAGCGATCAATAACACTATAAACTAATCCTCTGATTGAACGATATTCCTAATCTAAGGAAAATTCCTAGAATGAGACTGAGATGCTACCTATAGAGTCTGCTGTTTCTCAGGAAAATGATCCGCGAATGTTTGTAATAATTCTTCTTAAGTAGGATGATGCTGATTGAGACTGGCATTGGAAAATGTCGTCTCAAATTCCAAGACCATGTTGATACTCCAGCCATGCAAATTGTTTTTAAATATACAAAGTGAAAAATTTTCAAAGTCATATAAAATAATAATTTTTCTCTTAATATTAAAATAGCATTATCCTCGCAACATCACTCTGTATTGTCTGTTTAATGTCTAAACAATAAATGAAGTTTTCAATAGAATATATAGCATACAAAATTATTATATAAAATCAAATCTTTTTGACTATTATATTTTATTCAAATCAATAATAAATATTCTAAAATTTATCCAATTCTGAATATTCCATAAAGATAATATAGATCTTACACTATATTAAATCACAACAGATTTTCTTGAAAATATGCTTTTAATCGCATTTTTAGCATCACATGAAAATCTTGTTGATGCAAGATTAAGATTTCTATAATATTAAAGAAGATAGCGAAATTACAAAAAAAGAAAAAAAATGTAAAATTAAAATTAATGTTCATATCATATTTAGACATGTTATATGTCTATGAAATTAAATGAAAATCTCAAGACAAATGATAATATCGGATACTTTGACTTTATTATTGATTTTATTATTTTAACTTATATGGAAGACTTACATAAAAAAAAAGAGAAAACAACGGGACTTAAAATAAAAAACATATATTGAATGTTACTGGAATGTTATATCATTACATAACATAGTATTTCTTTATAAGGTCGTTATTATTCCATTAAGAACATGTGGAATATGACTATAGGAATGCGTCAAAAAAAGTAATACAATATTCATTAAAAAATTTCAAAACAAAACTTTCAGATTCATAATTATCATTCATCGTATATAGAAATATTCTCCATAAAGATTTGAGAATAAAAATATAAAAGAATAATTCGCATCGATATACAAAAATAAAGTAAAGATCATCTAGTTAAAGAAGCTAAGAATTAGAGAACTAGAACTAGAATTTAGAAGAAAAAGGAATAACTGCTAAATTGCAAAGGAATCTATAAATAATTATATAAATTAATGAAAATGCTGAAAGTTATCAATACACACATATAATTAAAATTACTGATTAATTTTATAGAATTAATTATAAACTTTATACATATATGTATATAACGTTATCGTTTTTCATAATTTGTTGAAATTATAAGTGATATAAAAATTATAATAAGACATTAGAGTTTTATAAATAAAATGATAAAAAAATATATTTGATATTTATATGTCTGTATAAAAATATATTTATATCTATTTTTTATTTATGATAAGGATTTGATCTATTTAAAGGATTTTCGAGTTTTCTAATTGCAAGGATTGATCGATCTTGCGGAATTATTCTAATTGTAAGTTGGTAGAATTCAAGTGTTTTTCAATTTTAATCTTGCATTGGCACCAAGATGATACATTACTCTCTCTATCACTAAAAATGATTCAATTCTCGTGAATGGTATATTACGCGATTATAATGTAATAGTAACAATTAGGATAATGTAACGTATTCTTTTCTTGTGGATATTTTGTTGCAAAAAAATACTTTTTGGAAAAGGAGGTAATGTATTATACAGTACAACAGTAACTTTATTTCGATCTTTAAAATTATTTATTTATTCTAGATCAAGCATTAGATCATACATAATAGAATATAAGTGTATTATATAAATAATAGCAATAAATGTTATTGATATAGTATATAATATATTCATATTTTCTGACAATTGCACAAGAATCTATAATATAATACATTATTTATAGATATAAGAGAATTTTTGTAATATATCTATATATATGAATTGTTTAATGTGTTTAATTGTGTAAAAATGATGTAAATTAAAGAAGTGATATAAGTTAATTATGATAATGAGAGACAATAATATTAAAGAATATTATCTCCTTCATTAAATTATTATATTATGAGATAATAATCTTATTTTTTTTTTTTGGAAAATCAAAATATATAATCATTTTTTCATTATTGTTTTGATTTACATTATTCTTGCATTCAATTTTAAATAGTTTAAATAGTCTTCATCAGATTTACATTACTTTCATTCAAATTGCTATTTTTATTAGGTGAAAAAAAGATATATTTACTGAAATTTTATACTTTTATTACTTATTAATTTAATAAATTATTAAACAAAAATTAATAAAATACAAAATATGATTTATAAAAAATGAAATTTTTTTATAAATTTTATTATTACATTTTTAGTTATGCTTAAGAGGATGTCTACGATTAAGATTTTACAAATTTCTTATACATGTTCTTTTCTAGATTGTTCACTCTGTACAAAATCTCTATTCCTGATAGTATGTATCATTATTGACACACATATTCATATTCATAAAGAATAGAATGTTAAATAAATTTTAGAATTATAATTTTTTTATTATATTATTCACAACAAATCTAAATCAAAAAAATAATGAACATGACATAGAAAGCGATACATTATACAGAAAGCGATAACATTATATTATATTTATTTTTTGCTTACTTTTGCAAAATCCAAAAATTCAATGTCATTTATATCTTTTGATGTTTTCAAGAATGCTAAGAATAAATAATGAATTAGAGAAATGATGTAAATCCTTGTTTTTTACTTTATATATTGACTATATTATTTAATATTAAATAAATATTAAATATTAATTAAATATTAAATATTAAATAATATTATTATCGTAAATAATTACAATTATATATAATATATATAATATATATTAATTATATATAATTATATATAATATATATTATATACATAATTACAATTATATAAAGAAAAAAATTGAACTAATAAAAATAATAAAAAATCTTAAGAAAAAAATTTGGATGAAAAATATTTTTTTAATAATAAATCAAACATAATGAAATATCTATTTCGTTAATGTTTTCAGAATCTTAAATTATATTTTAATCCTTATCGTAATGTTTTCTTTTTGACTGAAGAAATTAAAATGTATGTATATATAATTTCTTATAGTTAGTTTTATTATTTTATCAATTTTAATATTTTGTTTTTTTACTTTGATATATTGCTTTTTATTTTGATATATTGTTTGTACAATTCTAATATATTGACATATTTTTAATTATTTTTTTGTAGAAATCTTACGAAATTTATTTCCATTGTTTTATAATACGAACATACAATGACTAAAGTCGTTGTAGATATAAGATGTAAGATGAGAAATTTTACACATTATGAATTTGTTTTTTTAATAATCCCAATATATTTTTGATAATTTAAATCAGATGTTTTATACCTAATCTAAGATAGATCAGTCTAAAACAAAAAATATCTGAGTAATCAATCAATTAGTTACGTTTTTTGCTTCAAGTCTCGATCATGCTGAAAAACTTTTACGGCAAATTATATTGTGTACATTCAGACAAATATTCCTTAAGAATATCTTTATACATATAAATTCTTCAATTTTGTAATATATTCACAAGCCGGTTAATGCGATGTGTATTTATTATGACATTAGAAATATGCAAGCATGATTATCTTTATACCAATGCACAGGAAATCAATCTGCTTTTCAATAATGATTAATAGTATTTCTTACTATCATTAAAGTGCAATCAGTCGACTTTTTCATCAATTCGAAACTTTTTTTGGATACTTTCTACTCCATAAAAACTACGCTTTATATTTTTATATCTTACATGCTATTGAATAATTATTAAATGCTTCATCAATCACATCAAACATTCAACGATGAATTATTAATATATTTTTACACCATTAAAAACAATCTTATTGAATTATTAAACAAACTGAATAATAAACAAAATACTGATGATACTGAAAGACATGTTATGAAACATGAATATTGCGAAATAAGCAAAATTATGATAGTGGAATTCGAACAATGCGAATATTTATTTTTTATAATATTCTAATAGTTTGTTTAAAATCTTATTATTATTATTAATAACATTCTTATTATTAACATGGTTCTGTTCGGTGGATTAAAATAAATAATAGAGATGAATATCTCTTCTTCATTCTAAATACGATTACATTTGATTTTTATATTATTTTTCGTTATTTATATTTATTTATTTATATACTATTTATAATTTCAGTATTCATAATGTGTGAAAGAAAAATAATTAAACTATTAATTTTTCTCAAAATGTAAATATTACGCAAATAAAATAAACTAAAACAATAAAATTTTATCACTTTCCAAGAAAATGGATTATCTGTGATTTATAATTCACTTGAAATTTTTTATCTTCGTGAATAATAAAATATGATGCAAAAATAAAAAAATTTAACTTTAAAATTGAAGATCAAGGATAATTTTACGGGAATTTTTTTAACAGATCTTGATCGATCCAATAGTGGAGATTACACTTAAAACATATGTTTCTTTATCATAATATAATATAAATGCAAAGTATTGTTTTTTATAATCTTTTAAATTGATAGCTGATTGAATAAAGATTTTTTATCATTTTTTTTTTTTTTGAATCATTACTTCTTCAAATTGATTTAAAACTTTCTAGTTTCATTATATGAAAAATTTAAATTTTTGTATGAGCAGTTCCATAATATCGTACCAATCTGAAGATATAAAATAAATTTTTTTCTTCCTGATTCAATATTTTTCATTATTTTTATTTATCATTTACTATTTTTATTTATTATTATTTTCATGTAATTTAAAGCAAATTTAAAATTAGTCTATAAAATTTTAATTCATATAAGTATCGCTATATACAATAATATATCTTCTTAGATTCATGTTGAAAATGAAAGTTAGATAGAAAATTATTTCCTGAGATCCTCTTAAGATTTCATATATATAAACTTTTATTAAAACTACGCACATATATATAAAACTTTTATTCGTAATCAAGTTATAAATTTTCAAAAATATATTTTGTAATAGATAACAAATATAAAATTTTTTATAAGTTATATATAAATACATGGAAATTCTGGTTTGTAAGAATAAGAGATTTGTCGTTTTATTGACAAATATCTTTTAATAAGGACATGAAAATACAAGTTTTATTCTTGAAAAATTTTTCTTCAAAATATACTTTGACTGCAATAGAATCGTTTTTCCATATGTTTTTCCTTATATAATTTATACATTGTTTTTATATTCTGGATTTTATATATGGATGCTATTATCATTTGTGTGGAACGTCCAAGAAGTCTAACTTTTTTAAAAATTTCTCCAAAATATGATATTCTTAGCGTTATATAGAGATGACATATACCGATATTCTTTCAAATTTGAAAGGATATCGTGTCCATATTCAATATCACTTATTCAATATCACTTTCAAAAATGCAGACAATCTCGATAATATTAATTCAAGTATTTTAGCTTGAATGCATTGAAAAATTTTTACTTATTTTATTATTTTTATTTATTATTCTTACTCATACATATTCATTTTTTTACTATCTTATTTGTTAATTCATTATTATTAACATTATCATTATTCATTATTAATTAGTGAAAAACAATTTGAAAAATAAATTCGATATATTGTTGATTTTCTTAAGGACCAAGAAGTTTTGTTTTTAATTTTAAATGAGATTTTGACAGTTTTGTTTTGACGTTTTTCCACGTGAAATAGACATTTGGTTTTATTTTTTGTTTTTGTTATTCACCTTTCTCGTCCTTATCACTGAAAATGTCAAAATACCGAAATTTTTTACGTTATCTCACTTCCGCTATTAGAATTTTCTAATTTTCATCAGTATCATTTGACTCAATATAAAAATTATCATTAATGCTGATATTAAAAAATGTAATCTTTTTATTTCTTTTAAAATTATTATGTATTTTCGTTGATAGAATTTTTGTAACATTTAAAACATGGCTTAAGTAGCATTTTTCATTTCTAAAATATATGATTATTTTAACAGATAATCAATATTTAATAATTTTTAAAAATATTCAATTTATTGATTATTTTATTGGTTAAAATTTTCTTTCCTTTGCTATTAATGATTGCTATCTTTGTGATTTTTTTTTTACATTATCTATTTTTTTTTTATTTTATATAGAATCAACATATTTTTTTCTTTGTACGGTCATTTGTCATGATCATATGATCAGTTTTCTAAAATATCTTTGAATATTTTATAACATTTTCAATCTTATATATTTTAATAATCATGTTTTGTCTATCTTATTAGCATTATCATTATTTGTGCTTTATTTTTCCTAATGTACGTCATATTATTCGTTATATTTATATATTATATTTATATAATATATTTATATTGCATTTTATTTCTTTCTGTATATTTCTATAAGTTATAATTTTGATTGATACATATTTGGTTTAATTGATAAATATAAATATAAATATGTCTATAATTTCTTTGTTATGTTTTCAATAAAAAAATATAACAAATATTGAAATATTTGAAATATTAAAAAAAAAAAATAAAACTCTTTTTTTCTCTCCATATTTTATTTCCTAAAAAATGAACTGTTATATGTTCTTGAATATTTTCTGATTTTTTTCGATAATTATTTATAAAAGAATCTTCGTTTTCAATTTCAATGATCTTGAAACATGTTCTCAAGATCAACATTCTGAACAACTTATATATATCGTTCGGTCTTAATTTCTGAGATATTTATAAAAAAATTATCGGTAATTCTTTAATGAATTCTGTATATAATTATAGCAACGGATCTTAATATTGATTATTGATCAATATTAAGATTAATAAACTAATCCAAACCTGATTTTATTTTTTATTTATTTATAAATGAGGATTAATATGAATCCTTTAGATACTCTGTGCATAATCCGTGTAATAATTTTTATTAGATTTAGACTAATAATATCAATATATTTTTAAACATTTTTTTTTTAACATGAGAAAAATTCTTATAAACATTCCTTTCTTCTTCTTTCTTTTCCCTTAGAATCAAGATAAGGTTGAATTTTTAACAATCAAAATTCACAACTACCTTTCAGCATTACAAAAACTCTAAAACGCATCTGTAATTTCTCTGCGTTATCACTTTTCAGAATCTTTCTTCGAAAAGATACAATATTGTCATCTCCATGCTTTCTGGCGATGTTTCTACGATATCAGAAAAGATGGCAATAATTTCTTTTAGCAAAAGCTTTTATTGCAAACCGAAAAATATTCGAAAAAAATATTCTACTTGGATATTCGGATATTTAAAATTGTAAAGAATTGTATCCAACTCGTAACGATTATAGATCTTAAATTAATTTTTTTATAAACGTATGTCTTGTATAGGAAAGATTTGCCTTCGTATCATCCTAGTACTCTGTCGATAACTTTGAATAAATTAATCTTCTCTTTGATAACCTTCTCTAATTAATAACTTAATCTCAGCGATCTTTTGCATCATAACGTTCTCAAGAGGCCATCGCCTTCCATTTCGTTTCTTCTGCCAATATGTAACTGTCATATATAACAATAGGAAGAGATTCAATTTATCAGGATACATCTATTCTTTTATCGCTTCTCACTTTTCAAGAATATGTTATATTTTATATCCTTGGTTATATGTCTTTTTTTTAATTCAAGTATTTCATTATGACTCATTATATTTGCATCGTTTAGAAGAGCGTATTGTAGCTATGATCCATTTTTTGCCAAACATCTTAAGATAAGATTATATCTTATTTGTGAAGTTATGGAATTTGTATCTTCAATGTGTTGAATTTATATCTTCAGCCGATCGCAATTGCTAACGATTGATCAGGATTCGTCAGAATTATAGACAAATGTTATACAGAAAATGTAGCTTTGTTCAATTCAAGAATGCGTAAGATCCAGATCAAATTTACATAATAGGATAGAAAATAATGAAAATAAAATAAATGGATGAATGAAATGAGAGAAACTGATTGTGAACTTTGTGTAGATTTGAAATTTACTAGTTTAGAGAAATATAATCATAGATGATATCATTCATTATTACTTTTCCTTTCCTGATCTTTGTAATAAATGGGAGAATATCATATTTATGGGAACATGTAAACAGAGTCCACAAATATCATGAAAAAAATGTAATTTGTTATTATTGTTTGAAAACGAGTGTTTTAAAAAATCATTTAACCCCTTGTCTTACGATTTAAGTAGCGCATGTTATAAATAACAACAATGTCGGTCATTCATCGAGTCATTGGCTGAGTATTCGAAGTTGTGCAAATCGTACAACTTTTGATATGTAAATGCACGTATAAAGTACAACTAATTTTATTTTGTGAGATAAATAATAAATAATTATTACCAAGTTATTAAATAAGAAAAATTTATTATCTTGAAGCGAATAATGTCAGGAATCTATAGTTCCAGATTTTTAATTCATTAGCTTCTTCTTTCCAAATCCATAGCTCTGATTATTGATGATTACTGTGATCTTTATTATCGGTATCATTTTCTATAACCAGTCGTTTACTACGTTTTCGTAGAGGAAGTAAAATATCATTATTGTCACTATCGCTATTTAAAATATTTATGAAATCACTTTTACGATGTTAGCAGAATTTTCACTGTTAGCACAATTTTCATCAACAATGCTTAATATTTCTTTTGATGACATTTTTAAGGGTACCTTTCTAATATTTTTCAAGAAAATATATTTGTACATCCGAATGCGGCCAAGAAAATTAGTGTTTGTCGCGTGTAGCCCGATTATCGTATCACGTCTCTCACACATGTTGTTTATATTATATTTGACCCAATCGATGTACCACGTCTCTCACACGATATTATAGATTAAGAGATTAATAACACATATCTCCAAAATTCATAGATATGATGGCCTGAGATACCAAAACTCTTGCCTATCACAAAATGTTTGACAAAGTGAATTTATCTGTAGTGACAAATAAAAAAAATTATATAATTATCTTCAATTTCCTCAAATAATGTAAAGAAACCAAACCATAGAATTATATCTTGATTAAAATATTAATCGATTTTGCGATTTAATTCTCGGAATCTGGAAACGGATCAAAATAATCTATATATATATATATATATAGATTTTATTATTTTATCATTATTTTTTGTTACAATTAGCTTTCCAATTGTAATAAAGAAAATAAAAAATTATATGTTTATAACGTATTTATTAACAACAATATTTATCAAGATTCAAGAATATACATTTGATTTGACTTATAATATATAGTATTGATTTATAATATATATAATTTACAGATGTATCATTCATGTATTTGACATTTTATATATTTTGTATCTTTATCAACACAAATATAACATCGCGAATATTTTCTATCTGATGTAGTTGATATTATTTCCATGTTCTGATTTATTTTTCTTCTAATTGTTTCCTAATAGCAATTCAACTAAATACTTCAAAAAACATTTTTCATTTTGAATATTGAATTTTCCTCATATTTTGTCAGCCGTATAATGAAAGCATTATGCTGCTCTATCGATGATAAATAAGCTGAATGATCAATATTTTATGCATCGATAGCTTGAATATCTCTGAATTAATTTATTAAAAATTTCATTTCAAAATTTACTTTCAGAATTATTACAATATTTAATAATCGATTTGAAGTTTTTTTCTGGACCATTATTTTATGTTTTAAATACATAATAAAATATAATAAGAGAATATAAAATATTTTTTTTGGAATATATAATATTAGAATTATATTTCGGATAAATGAAAAATATTCATAATAAATTAGTATTGTTATTATTTGAGATTTTTTTTAGAAAAGTCGTTCAATTGCTTCAGCAATTGATTTACTTGAGTTTTTCAGTGTTTATAATTTTTCCCAAATCATATGCCGAATATATATTGAAATTGCAGCAATAATAAGTTTTAGCATTAACGAGTGTTCATATTTTTATTCCATATCTATATGGTTTCGCAAATATATACAAGATACATTATATACCTGTTATTATGAATCTTTTTTCACTTCTGATGGTTTGACAAAAAATGTTTCAAATAATAGTTAATCAATTTTTGGCTACAAAATGCTATATAAACAATTTCCAAAAAGTTGCTTTTCGATAAGATATCAAATTCATCTTTAATAATATTTTTGACTTCATATTGTTGCAGTTGTCATATCAACACAAGTTTGACAACTTATATCTATTCTCATTTATCAATTAATTTAACTCTCGAAACTTTGACTTAATCAGAAGAATTGTATATGCTAAGAATTATACTTGAGAATTATAAATTGAGAATGTGAATAATGCATAGAAAGCATGCCTTGATATTACATTCTATTAATTCAATTAATTCAATAAAAAAAATATTCGAATTGTAACTGTAAATTGTATGATTTTGTATAAACATAATTTCAATTGATGTAACAAATTTTTAGGAGTCGCTGCTATTAACAATGCTATTAACAACTTTTATGCATATGATTGCTTTAAATGTTCAATATTTTGAATTGATTCAGCGTAAGTTTTAAACTGCAGATAGGAAAAAAAATCAAGTAAGGTATAAATCGAAGAATCAAATTAGCCAAAGAATTCATGATCTAATTCATCTTATAAATTCTCGATAAAATTTAAATCGAAAGATTGAAGAAGTAATTGCAATATTTTTGTACAATTGTATAGCAAAAATTCTTGCACAATTCGAATCTTATGCTTTGAATCGTTATCTTGATAAAATTTATGTTTGTTTATATTTCTGGCACTTTTTTAAAAATTATATTTTAAAATATGTAAATAATTATTTAAAATATTCTCAATAAATACAATTTCACCCACATATATATATTCTTATATGTGGATATGCATTGATGATCTTCCATGTTGATTGCAAATATTTCGATATCAATTCTTCTTTCTTTTTTCTCCAAACTCTTTTATTTTATTCTTTTGCCATAAACATTAAATTTACTTTCGTCACCATTCAAGTTCATTTAGTACATACTTTCTTGCGAATTAAATGAAATTCTTCGTCACGAAATTAAATGAAATCACTTCTACTTTTGTTAACATTTTTGCTGCGAAATCATTTCTTGTTTAGTTTGATATATGAATTCGCAATATCCTGTTAAAATATAATTTCATTCAAATTCACTTCTTTCATAAATGTAATCAAAACATCTTTTAAACATCTTTAACCATCAAAATTTCGATTCATAGAAATGTAATTTATTCAAATTATATCAATAATATTTAAAATCATCTGGTTAATCTAGATTGAATTTTTTTTTTGTCTGAGAAAATAACAGAAATTTTTCCATTTCTTGTTCCAAAACATATGACTTTTAACAAAAACGAGTTTTGCTAGTTTATATTCATGCATTAAAGATGATTTTGAAACTTTTCTACTCCATATAAATCCATATAAATCCACATAAATCGTTTATTTTTTTTTTTGTAAAATTGTTGAACACGCCTTTTAAATACCAGAAGATCTAAATTCGTTTGTATATATCCTACTGTTACATTTTGAGTTGAAACAACATGAAAAATTAATGAAGTTTGTCTTTGACTCAACTTCTTATTTCTGCCTTTCGGATGATTTTTATTATGAGAATTATTAAATCTAAGAAAATTTTATTGTTTATTTTTAAGATATATTATATTTCTTTATAAGTTCTACATTTATAAAGCTATTATGTTAATATTATGTCTTCTTCTTATTCAATAATTTATCTTATTAGAGATAAAATTAAAAATGTATGTTATTTTATACAAAAGATGAATTATTACTAATTTTTACACATTAAACAATACTTACAATAAATATTCACAATAAATATTTTTAATTTTAATTATAAGAAAAATTATAAAAACTAATAAAAAAAATACAAAAATACATTGATGAAACTATGATAATTTCATTAATATTTACTATATAATATTAACAATTATTAATAATTAATAATTAAAATATTAATAATTAAAATTATACACAATAATAATAAATATTAATTCAGAAGAAAATAATTTTAAATGAAGAAATTCTAAACGCACCTACACAATCGATAACAATAAAAAACATGATGAAATTTTTAAATGAAAATTTTAGAACTATGAAAATTTCGCTAATTATATATTGTTAGATCATTGAATTAATCGTGACTTGAATTTGGGCTCTGCAAAAAAATTCATTTTCGCTGAACATTCAATCAAAATAATGTTGATATTTTATCGAAAAACAATTTTTTAAAAGTTATTTATGTGATTATTTGTGGCTGGTCAAAAACTAATTAATTTGTAACGTTTTTTGTGAAACCATTAGAAATACCCAAAAGTTCATGGCAACAATTACTTGTATTTATTGTATTACTTGTATATTGTATTTAAAATAATTTGTTTTTTATATTGATATAAAAATGTTTAATATGTTTTTTAATAGGCAATATCTAATTATTTTTGTCTCCAAAAACTCCTATTAAAAATTTATAGCTGTTAAAATTATATTTATATTAAATTAACCAATGAATGAATAATAATAATAATTCAAACTAATATTGGTGATCGGTGATAATATAAACATTCAAAAGATCAAGAATGGCCAGAAAATTTTGTTCTTTTTATGTTTTAGAAAAAAAATAAAGAAAAATAAGAAAAAATAGAAATAAAAGACCGAAAAAGAAAGTGAAAATATGATAAATTGAACTTATTTATATCTTATACAACTTCAACAAGCATAATATTAAATATGAATGTATCTTGAAAAAGAATTTAGAAGAACAATATCTGAGAAGAATATAGAAAAGAAAAGATTATACGAAAATGCATTTTCTATTTTTAACAAACATTTTTAAATTCACAATTCTCAATGTTGTATTATATCTGTGTTACAGTTTTGTTATTGTGTTATAAGGCAACAATAGAGTTTAGCCAATAACTGTGGCTGTATTAATACATGAGTATTTTGTTTACAATTGGTGACTCGATTCGTTGAACACATCTAGATATTATTGATAATATAATATGTAATATCATGCAATATTTTATGAATGACAGAGATAGAATATCAATTATAAAAATTTACATTTCTGCAATTTTATTGATATATATTTCAAATGTTGAAATATTAATCTCATATTTGAATATAATGTTCTATTATAGAAAATATTTTGATTTGCATTTGAAAAAATTGAAGAGTATTTTATTAAACAAACACAGGTAACTTTGTTACGAAATGATATTTTGGTTATTTATAATAATACTCAAAAATACTCAAAGAAATAAATTGTTTAATTCAGGGAAATAAATATCTTCACAAAAAAAATTTTTTTTAATAGAATTACATATTTGTATGTAATTCTATTAAAAATATGTATATGTATATCATTATGATGTAATAATTTAAATCCAACGGCCTAACACTATGATTTTCAAATGATCTTAAATATTTGAAAAATTTAGAAATATTTGATAATAAATATTTGATAATATTTGATATAGAAATAACAATACAGAATTTATTAAAAAAAAAATTTAATTATATATCAATAAATATTTAAAATCATGTTAATTAAATAAAATAATATGGCTAATTATTTCTTCGTCCTTGAATTTTTTTTTGTGAAAGAATTTGCTAATTTTTATCTAAATTTTGTAATGGTTATTTTACTCTTTACTGGTTATGTTCTTATATATTGAAAATTATTTATTGAAATTAAAACAGAAATGTTTAGCAAAAATTCAAACACCAATTTTTCATGAACTTGTGTAACAATTATTATAAATTCATATAGAAAAATCGATAGTTGTTTTCCAATCTTTTGCTCTGAATAAAAAGATTCTAAATCCAAAGAGGGTGATTCAAATTCATCTGAAAATTGGAATGAATAGTTATTTCATGTTCAATTTTTCTGGCGTAATGGCCTAATTGTGGCAGGGCTAGAATTGTCATGGTCTTATTGAGGTATCTTTGTCAGAATCTTATTCTCTGCTCCTGTTCCTTTTCTTTCCTCTGATGAATGAGGAGTTTTTCCCTCCACTCACAGACTTTCCTATTTCCGCGCAGAACAGACAACAGAGAAAGATAATGTACTTTTGTTATATGAGTTATTTGTAACATGCAATGTTTTAATTTATATTCTTCTGATGCACAATTATTTTACATATTCAAATAATAGCACTGCGAAAGTCAGGTTTCAATTTTTCGGCTTCTAATTTTTATTTTTGGTATTGTTGCATTCTGGCATCTATTCTTCTATAATAATTTTATTTATATATATTTTTAGACTATATTTTAGTTACAATTTAATATTAATGTATATCTATTATTTATCCAATAATAATTAATTAACTTATACAATATAATATTAGAATTAGAAAAGCAAAGAGCAACATGTCCGCTCTGCTCTATATATATATAGGATTATGTTTCAAAAATGTTGAAACATAAATTCTTAAAGTAATTTCAAGCAATATTTTCCTTTGCAAAAACTTTTGTTACAGCTTTGTTAACGAGTTATTATTATATTATAATATTAAAATTTTATTTTATTATTATATTATTATTATAATAAAAAATATTAGCCAATTACGAATTATGTAACCCAATCGAGTAGCATTGGCTATGTATTTTCGAGCATGAACAAGTCTAAACAATATATCTCCAAAAAAATATATTGAATATATAAATATATTTATTTATTTATTCATTCTTTGTAATATAATTCGATATAATTTTTTTATCGTTAAAAAAATATTTATTACATTCAACACAGTTTTTTTGAGATATGTTGCATAGACTTGTTCGTGCTCGATCGACAGCACGTAGTTAACTCTACTGTTATTGTTCGAGTAGATTATGCGCTCTGTGATTGACCAGTACTTTTTATTAATAACTTGTTAAGAAAATTGTAACGAAAGTTTATGCAAATAAGTTATCTCATATAAGAAATCTCCAATTTACGGATGTTCCAATATTTTGGGATACTCTATATACCGATAATATAATATGAATTTGTTAAATCGATATTTTTAATCTCGATGATAACCGATGTTGTTTCCTATGCCGTATATATTTATATTGATCATGATGTTATATATTATAACTATCATGTTTCTAACAAAAATCTTTTTCTTCAAAAAGAGGCGGGCGTGTCGAATGTGACTTCATTCAATTTCGTTCTACTTATGACTGAATACTTCTATCTGAAAAAAAGATTTATAAATTTACTTACGATGATTTTCTTCAGCGAACGCCTCGATATTCGTCCTTCGTTTCAGGAAAAATCATACCAAAACTCCGAAAAAGCAAGGCGCTAGTATTCAAATTTTGCATCTTTTATCTTGTATTCTTCTTTCTTGAAATTTTCTCAAATGGATTATAAATTTCAATTAAATCCTCTCTTCAAGATGCATCTCCGATTGAAATGGATTCGATTCAATCTTGATTTGGCAAGAAATAAGATTTGTATATATGTTATTTTATGATTGAAAATAATTTTCTTTGAAGTACAACATTAGCTATTTTTTTTATTCCTTCTTCTTTTTTTCCCATTATGTTAGAAATGTCTTTTGGATAGCTTTGATGCCAGCATTCTTTCTTGCGTTTTTTACTTTTCGATCAACAATTTTGGCTCGTGTTTCTATTGATGCATTTTTGTTTAATTGCCCAATTGTTCTAGCAACATTGACCAGAATTGTCCATTGTTGATACACTTGTCATCTTATTAGTATAGCAAGTATTTTTCTTTTGCTTTTTGCTTTTTTGATTCCTCATGCTTTATAATTGAACAATTTGATAGGCAATTTGTTTCGGGAAATAACTCTTTCTCGAATTCGGAGAGTTTTTTATCCAATTCTATTTAAAATGACGGATTGAATAATGTCGAAGATGGAGATAGTTGGTGTGATTCTTTCTCATTTAAGATCTAATTTATAGATTAGTATCTCTGACTCTATCGCCGGATCCGTTTTATAATTTTTACTAAGATTTTATGTAATTGCAAAGCTGAGTCTAAACGAAGTCTTTGCAATTTTTTAAACATGGAAACATTTTTCTTTGATGTTTTGTTAACAAGTTTGTCAGTTTATAATGAATTCTCTTCTTGTCAGGCAACATACTGAACCATTAATGATGGATTGTTATTAAAATCGACAATAGATATTGTGCTTGTCAATTTCTCTTTCTTCTGCATCAGTTCAAATAGTCAAAGCAAGATCTCCTTTTTTTGTCCTCCATATCTTCTTTCGATTCAAAGATATTATAGATGCAATGTCAAAATCTTTCTTGTTATTAACAGTAACGTTGGTAGACAGTATAAGTAAATCTTATCTCGTTCTACTTTTTGTGATCCTTATAAAATGCAAATGATATCCTATCCATTATAGATAAATAATCATTATCTTTAACTTCATCGAAATCAATAAGGTGAAACGTATTGTTTTTTTTTTTATTTTATTTTGTGAAATTGGAGATTTTCAATCATTCACAAAAGGAAAGGAAATTTATTTACAAATTCATCTGCCATATTTGAATAATGGTGGATATGGAGGAACTGGAGTTTGTATTGCACTCATTATCCCATTTAGTAACATCGATTGAAAAGTGCTCTTTTTGTCATGTGCCATAGTTTGCGATTAAGAATATTTTATAAGTTTTCATTCTTGCAATTCAGTCGATTAAAGATTTTTGTTTCTGCATGACCTCAGCTTAATTATCCTGGATTCACTAAATCCATATTGCAACCAATGATTACAATCTCTACGAAAAAAATTTTTTTTTTTTTTTTTNTTTTTTTTTTTTTTTTATATAAGAAAAATCCTCATAGATAGCGCAATCTTTTTGAGAAGAGATCGGACTAGTATCATATCTACTAAAATCCCCACGATGATTTGATAATTATCAAATAAAACAAATTTCTTGTAAAATCAATCTATTTAAAAAATTTTATGTTTACATTGTGATTCGCTTTTTTCTCAATGATTTTTTTTCGGCTTACTATCTTGAAGCTTTTATTTTACAAATAATTATATATTAACGCAATCAATTTTATAGAAAATTTGTTAGCAAAAATATTCAAAGTAATTCTGAAAATTCTGTTAAAAACCGAAAAATTCCATTCTTGATATAGTAATTAAAAAAAAAATCATAAATCATATGTGAAATTTTAAAGAATCGCTAAATTTTAATCAAAAAAGTATTGATTTTTAAATACTTTTAATACTGTTATAACTTTGAAAAAGTATTATACGATAGTTTATCTGGACTTATTTTTAGAAAATGAAGTTTTATCTTGAAGTTTAATACAATGTGATATAGAATACTTTAGGTTCACAAATATTAGTGGCTAGATTAAAAATGTCTAAGTAGCGAGTTGTGTCCATATATATTACGAGCGATTGTGAATATTAATCTTAATATGTAGTATAATTTTGCAAAATTTTTGTAAATTAAATATGTTATTAAAAGAAAGTAGAAAATTTCTATTTTTCATATTTTTCATTCAATTTTTGTGAGATAAGGAGGATATAAAAAATCATTATATATTACATTATATAAATTTCTAAATATAAATTATTTAACTCTAAGTTTAATTTACAAAAAAGAAAAAATAAAAAAGTTATTGATAACTTATGACTTTAAATGCTTCGAAATGTTATATCCATTATAAATTTGAAATTTAAATGCATTTTAATAAATTCATAGAATATTTTTGTAATATTATAGAAATTGATTGATTAATTATAAATTAATTATCTAATTAATTATCTACTTATAAATTTTTGCTAATTTATAAACATTTGAAAGATCTTTTGAAGATTTTTATAGCACTTAATATGTTTATATTATATTATAAGATTTTAATTAAATTTTTTGGATAATTTTTGACTGCAGTATTATATATTTTCATTGTATAATTAGATGCATCAGAGAATAGTATATGATGAAAAATATTCGAGATTTTTTTTTTAAATATTTATATATTCATATATTTATTACATATTTATATTTTATTGTTTTTTATTAATTTAAATTTTTTTTATTAATTTAAATTTGTTTTTTTTATTAATTTAAATTTCGTTTTGTAGTTTATTTTTATATTTTATATCAAATATAGTATTACATATATATTTATTCAATCTTTATTTAAATTAATTGTAATTTATATTTAATTTATATTTTATCTTATTGATATTATTGATATTATATTATACTTTGATATTATATTATTGATATTATACTTTATTTTACTCATCTTTTAAATAGAAAAATTTTCATCGTACAAATTATTTTTCGTATTTGGTATTTTCTTTATTATCCAGATAAAAGTTATTTAATATAAAGTTGTATATACAATATATGAAATAAAGTTATTTATACATATAGATACTAAAATATTATTACATTCTTTGATGAAAACTACTGCAAAATTGAAAATTATCTGGAATAAAATTAACTGACACGAAAATAATTATTCGATATGATGTAATAATAAAAATATTAACAACAAATTGAAATATTTCGAAAATTTTTTATTAATTTAAGATAATTAATTAATTAAAAGAAGAGCATAAAATGTTTAAATTAAAAAATATCTACTTTAAATGCAGATGGTTGTTTTTATATTACAAGCGATTGTGACATATATTGTAACATATTTGATATTCCCCACAAAAGAAATCTCAATCCAAACGATAAAAACTTTTATTTATTTATGTGAACGAAGAAAAAGAAAAAAAACAAAAAATTTTTAGAAAAATATTGGCACTTAAGAATTAATATTTGCAGTTTAATTAAAACTAAAAGCATCTAGTCAATGAATTTAATAGTATTATAAAACATTATGAAATCTCTTATATATTCAAAAACATATAGAAAAATTCATTCAGTAATGCAGAAGAAAAAAGAAAACAGCTAACATGCTCACAAATTTTGTCCATGTATGTCGAAGTAGGATTATCAGAAAACTATGCAAGTACGATTTATCAAATCAATTGAAAAAATTAATTCCATATTATTCTGTACTTCGAAAAATTAAAAACAAGTTCTCTTGTTCTTCAATTATATGTCAAACTTCAACTGAGATTAAACTTCAATATTTATCAAATCATACTAGCTACCGCTTTATTGTTATATTTAGAAGAGACATTAAATAATATGAAAGAATAAATTACAATTAATAATTAAATAGAGTTATAATGAATTGAAACAAAAACAATGTAAATGTAACAAGATTTGATAATAGTTATGATTTAGATTGCAGTATATTTGCAAAATTTCAGTAATCTTATTTAATTAATTTGCAGTTTAACAAATAAATAAAAAATTATTTGATAAAATTTGACACGATCATTTTCTAGATATTGTAAGCCAATCAGAATAAGATTTGTGAAATCTATTCATAACAAATGAAGAAAGAAATTATATAAAAAATTAAATAAATGAATTAAACAAAACAAAAATTGATAGAAATAGATTTATATTTATTAAACATAATTTACTTGATGGAAAAATAATTTAACTATAAAGTGTTATATATCTGATGATTAATTTAAGAATTTATTAACTTATTAACTAAAAAATTTATTATTATTTATTAACTAAAAAAAAAAAGAAAAAGAAAGAAACAAAGAAAGTTAATTTAAATTTATTAAAATTTGGTTTATCTATTTTACGCGCAAAAATAAGATTTTTTCAAATTTTATTATATTTATTATATTTATTGTATAAATTATGATAAAAAATAATAAATAAGATCTCAGTATGAAAACATATAGTTAAACAGAAGAGAAAAATTATTCAAGAAAAATTCAGAAATAAAATAGATCTTATAGTTGATATATTGAAATTTTCATTCAGAAATATTAGATAATCGAAGACTTTTTTACGAATTATGAAATACAATAATAAGAATTGATATTCAATTAATATGTAGATTTGCAATTATTTCAGAAAAATTTTTAATAGATATAAATTTGATATAAAAAATTGTTAACGTCTAACGATATTCTTGATATCTAGATTTCATAAAATTTTAATTCAATAATATTAATGAATCAACGATAAAAATCAACGATAAAAAGTAAAAAATCTTCTTCCAACGATTGGGCAATTTTCAAGAAACGGTTGAAGTTTGACATGAGACAAATACGTTCGTTTATACAAGTAACATTATACACAAAAGTATTCAAAATAGGTTTGTAATATGGATATTATCAATGCACTTCTACTTACTTTAGATTACTTTAGTTTCAAATATAAGACGAATCCTAAGAAAGAAAATAATATTCTTAAAAGAAATATTAATTTCTCCTTTTGAATTTATTATTATATTATATATTATATCTATAGATGAAAATAAAGAAAAAAAAAAAAATACTATCAGAAAAAAAATATTAAAAAGCATCTTTTGATAAAAATTAGAGATTATGAAATGATTTAATTATAACAAAAATAAATAATAAAAAAATTATTTAATGAAAAGATATATTATATTCATAAAACTTCAGCCATTTTTTTTGAAAAAGAAATGAAAATAAACTATATTATATAAATATATAGATCATGCTGATATTTACACATGTTATATTGCTCTAGGTTTATCATAGAATAAATGATGAGAGAAAAAAGAAATAGAAATGAAATAATAATAAATAATAAGTGACACTCAATTCATACGGAGAATAAAATATAAGTTTTATATATTATATACATTATTCTTATACATTATATAAATTCAATAATTATCACTTAATAGCTTATTTAGTTATTCGTTTCGTGTTCTTTATTATTTTATAAGGATAAAATAACACATACAAATTTGAAAATATAAATTCTTTTTCAAATGGCTGTATTTTTTATTATCTTGATGATCAATTGGCATTAAACGTAATATAGCTTATTAGTTGATCCAAATAGGATAGTCATCATACAAAATCATATTGATCATTTCCAAAGAAAATAAGAATCGGAAAGTTAGATTAGATAACAAACGATTGAGCGAAATGGCCTCTGTTTCTAACTAAGGGATCTATTTTGATCAGTGATCAAAGTGGATTTTGAACCGTTAAAGATCTAGGAAGAAATCAAAATATTTCTTGTTTAGATATATTCTTCACCAATCCATAATCATAACTGGATACATTAATGTTTCTTTGAATAAAATCATAGTTTCTCTATACATTTTGTAATTTCTTCGAAACAAGAAAATCCATTTTCACTTTTTTGATGTTTACCAATTGTTTCTTTGCATCCTTTGATGATTTATGTCGCATTTTTTCGAAGAAATATTGAGCAAGAATTTGTTTGATCTCAAAGATAGAAATGAAGTTTCTAACAACTCTTCCAAAAACTGTTTTCTGCAAAGTTTTTGTCTTTTAAAAAACAACTCTAGAAACTGTTTTTTTATTTGGATTAGAATCTGCTTTTCATTCAGTGAATGTTTTTTCTTACTTTTTTCTTATCTTTCGATCCAGAAACATGATGGATCCAGAGCAGAAAAGAAAACAAAAACCGCAGAGTTTAGGACTTTTATTGTTGTTTTGAAAATAATACATAAACTTACTGGAGATTTTTATTCATCGCGCCAGCGCTTTCTAGAATATCTTAATTTTTGTATTGACATGATGATAATCGCCCATCCGGAATTTGCAAGAGATCGTGATCTGGGATACGTCAAAGACTCGCCAATTAAGAAATGTATAGATATTAGCGCGGTTAAATCGTTAAGATCCGACGAAAGAGGAATTAGAAAGAGTTAGAAAATGAGAATAGATTTATCATAATAGTGAACAGGCCTTCAAAGGATAGTAACGTATTAACCATTATTCGAGTTAAATGATATTTCGTTGTCAAATACTATCGAAATGTAGTGATTTTGTACCAATTGATTTATTTACCCATGAGTGACTCATAGCATGCTTATAATCGGATGAGAAGTTGTACAATTCCTTTAATTCGCGTTTGGCGTTTATGAAATTCGTCGCGTTATCTGAATAGATATCGCTGCGTTATCTGAATAGATTTCCCACGTTTCGAGACGAATTGTCGCGAGAAAGACATCCGTGATTGGTTCGAATACGACTTCGACATGCAATGCTCGGATGAACATGGCTTAGATAGACCTTTATCCTTCGTCGATTATCCATCATGGATGGACTTTCTCTTTTATGAAGAGCGAAAATCGATTGCCGACTAAGAATGGTTGGAATGCAATTTACAAAGAAATAATTAATGCTAATAGATTTGACAATGCATTCATATATCTTACTGTGAAGGATTCAAAAAGCGCGATATATTGAATGGAGCGTGAATTGTGTACTTGCATGGAGATAATCAATTTGATCAAATTATAGAGTGTCTTTCGCTATATGAGAGTTTTACACGTGACAAGCATCTGTCAATTCGTATTATTCCGTCAGGATTCAAGAGTGAGGCATGAAACAGAAGCTATGCGAGTCGTCGCCTCGAATTTTCGTATTTCGTTACAATAGATTTCTTATCGAGCGATAAATAAGATTCGTGTCTCAGTCTTGCGCAATTTAGCGATGATCAAGGGTCTCGGGATGACTTTTTCTTTAAACTGTTTTATACGAACCGAAGGATATATGATATTACGCGCTTGAGGCGATGAAAGGAGGAAAATCTATCGAAAAAGCCGCGAGAAAATCGCGTGAGTAGTGCAATGACTAGTCGCAATTCGGATATTTCGCTTGCAGCTGAAAGATTGGTCATCGTTTCTCCTGATCGTTTAATTTCTGGTAAATTCTCGAACTTGCATTCCACGCGATATCAAATTGGCCGGATTATCGCTTGAACCCATATGTCGGCATTCATGTCGTTCGATTATGGATTGTATGTCAACTATGCGATGTGAAACGAATATTTTCAACAGTATATGGGTTGTCGAATTGAGCAGTGTAATGTGATCGTGAAATACGAGCAGAAAAGGATTTTGTCGAATCTTTCAAGTTAATGATATTAGTTGGAAGAATAAATGCGTAGTATATAACTCTAGCCAATATTATTATTATTTTTAGCAAAGTGTCTCGCGATTTGGAAGAGATTAAACGAATACATTGTTGTCCTGCTGATTTATTATACATATAAACCCGTAAAGTTTGACTCATAGTCTCGTTGAAGAATGTGTGGAATAATTTTAAATTGATAATAATTGCAGGTATAGATATCGATAGATATTGATTCATTCCAATCTAATTATAGTTTCCATAACGTTTGCATTAATAATTTAGCGTTGATGATAATTGATTCTAATAATCATCAACAATCGCGATCTTGGAAAGCAGTTTACATTTTTTAAATTTATTTGTCGTGTAATGGCGTATGAAGATGTCCTCCCTAATATTTCAATATATGCCAGTGTAATGTCTTATTGTTCAGATTTAATCACAAGTTATATCGTTTTATCGTGCAATCGATAAGTGAATCGTCGGTCATCGTCGAAGTTAAAATCCCTCCCTTTGTGCATAAAGCCCTGATTTCGTTTAATGTCGCAGTTGTTTCCGTAATATTTGTTCGCTTCCTTTAACATCACATTGATGTAAAACTCTTCGCGCAATACTACTTTGTTATCCGAGGAAATTGCTTGCCTTCGTCAGTTGCTAACTGGTATAGCGCATTTCAGAAATGCCATATGTCATGGTATTCAGCACGAGTATGCTTAATAGTTGGAGTGCTCGCGCCATAGGATCTTTTGATACATATGATCGTGCGGATGAATCAGCCGATACATCTTAGCGATCAGTCATCAGTTAGAACATATGTATGATGGGAAACAAATTAGAAGAGAATAGAACTCTTGCTGAAAAACGCATCATTTTTCATGAGGTGTGCATTTGAGGTTTGAGGATTTGATGGATACGTCAAAAACTACGCTTTGTGGTTAAGTTTATCTGCTTCTATACTATTATTGTTACGTAATGTAGGAAATAATAGACGCTTGTCATGCTCGCTCACATATCCCAATTCGCGATATTCATTCATGAAATCGATATATTCCATTTTTAATTGGGGATTTTTCTTGAACATGCGTTTTAACGCGAAAGAACGTCTAAAATTGGAGATTGAGCATTGAATGGAAGTCGGACGATATGATTACGTATCGTGGTTCGAATTGACACGATATCTCGCATGCTCGTTCCTCTGTTGATAATATGGCTTCTTCCAATTCTCAAAATCTTATCAATTTTATTTTGAGTGCAATTGGGTTGAGTGCTAAGTAGCAGTGAATTGCCTTGAGTTTTGTTGATTTTGTCGATGTTCAATTTTCCAACCCACTTTCATTTTCTGTTTTATAACTGAATCAATCGAAATAGAAATTTGATCGATGCATAGCAACATAAGAATGTTTTCATGCCGATCAGAGCATCTATTTCAAAGGGAATATTGAATTTGAGATCTGTCAAGAGAATGTTAGATGGGATGTTGAGTTGTGTGTTAAAAATGGGAATTCGATGCAATTGATGAGAAATGATAAGTCGATATTGAAGTTAGTAATTCTGGATCGTATGATCTATGAAAGATTCTTTTTATTTTTGACGTGAAATGAATTTTTTTACCCGATAAGAATGTTGATTTTATATTGGGATTATGCCAATCTTTAAGGCGAAACGTTCTGTCGAAAAAAAACTGTGAACTTGAGTCCAATAAAACCTTTATGTAGGTTATAGACGTTCCTTGCTATTATTGTGGATTTGAATGATTGTGGTAGACAGGAGTGTTTCCTCATCACATGTTCACATTTTATGTTTGCAATGTAACAATGTATGGTATTTTGCTTACAAGCTCCGGTGCAATCCTTTATGTCGTAGCCAATTTAAATCGAAAGCCAATTCGAGTATAAACCATTTCTCCAGATTAAATCAATTTGTTTTCCTAATCGAACAGTTCTCACAGTTGATTTCCATTTCAAAGTATTTGGATTCTTTTGGATCGACTAGCCCAAGTCCTAACATTCAATTTCTTTAATAATTCTTTTTTTAATGATTATTACCGCTTCTGATTTATTCAAAATCAATTTTAATGCTTTCAGCACCCATCTGGCGATATGGTAATCTTCGTAATAAAACATCTCTGTGTTCTGTGAAAATTTTTAATAATGATCAAATCAAATCATCAGCGAATATAAGGACAAGAAGTTTCTGAATGTTTTTAAATGTATTTAAAAACATTATCATAAACAAGGTTTCAAAAAAAGGCATCGAAAACTTTGAAAGATCTTACCATAAAATCTCAATAAATCTCAATTATTATCATAGAGCATAGCTTTCTATTCATGAAGTCACAAATAAATTCACTAGTTTTCTACTTCCGAATTTGCATATGATGAACTTCTATCCGAAATGAAATAAAATTTTTTATATCAAAATTAAAAAAAATAAAGATCAGATATCATTTTTATTTCTTGTTTTTGTAATTAATGAGAGAATAATATTCATTACATCCATCATATCATATATCATTGTTTTCTAAACACAATGCAAAAATCATGAAAGAATTTTGATCAATTTTTCTTCCTAAAGATATTTTTAATAATACGTTCTTAGATAGTACTGGCAAAAAAAATTGGATTCTAGACAGAGAAATCTAGTTCTGTTTAAAGATTAAAATTTTAGCATTTTTCCATTAATAATTTTTTTTCATAATTTTTCCATAATTCCATTTAACGAAAATTTTTATTTGTTAATCATGTTAAAAAACTAAAATTAATGAGATGTAGCACTAATCTTTAATTATGTTCGGAGGAATATCCAAATCGGCATTTTTTCTAATTCTTTTGGCTGCCTTATTTATCAGATCATGAACATAATTGAAATTACTGATGGTGTTGCGGCCTAATCCTCGGCCTTAAATGTTAAAATTTTAGAATTGCAAGTCAGAAATAAATTTAATGATAATTCTTATTTTAGCAGAATTACAAATAATTTGATTTTTTCATCTTGTCTCTCCTATAAGATTTATTCTAAGGATTCACATCAACAGATGCGATGAATCTTATTCAGGAATTAATCTCAGCTTTTTTTATATTTTCAGAGATAATTTTCTTAAGTTGAGAGATTATAAGATTATAATAAAGAAGATTCATCTTGAAATTTCTTTTTAAATGATTTCTTATATGCTTTCTATATCAATAAAGAACATCTGAGTTCTCGCAATCATTGTTGATCGCTTCACTTCATTTACATATTGCATATATCTCTATTGAGATAGGAATCTTGTTCTTCTTTCAACCGATGTATTCAATATATGCTTTTAATTTTATTGTTACTTTTTTTGAAGGTGTGAAATATATATCGATAAAATTGTACTCACAGCATCCTAGAAAGTCATTTATTATAAGCAAAATTTTATATATTAAAATTCTATGTATATAAAAAATTATATGAAATTTATGTATATAAAAAATTTCCAGTTTCCTTTGAAGACATATTTGAAAGAATTTCATAGAAATAAGATTAAATTTGTTCACAATTTCTAGAATCCTTCTTCTTCTGGATGAATCAATCCTCAGTTATTCAAAAATCTATTTGTAAACTGTAATTTATTAGTAGAAATTTAGATTAGTAGAAATTCTCTAGTTCTTTATATATAGTTCTTTATATCTAGTTCTTTCTCTATCTAAAAATCCTTCTATGAAAGAAAATATAACACGATATTACATGTCATTGATTCTAATGCATATTTCATTCAATGACATTAATTCTTGTTAATATTCTATTCACATATTCAAATGGCATCTCAATGGCATCGTTATTAATTAGCATACCAACTTGTTAAATCCTAAAGAATTTAGAATATCAGAATAATCAACCAGAGAAATTTTTGTATCTCTATTTTATTTATATCAATTTTTTCTTTTTTATTTTTTTACTTTTATTATTATTATTTTCATAATAACATCTATTGAATTTTATAAGTATGTCAATAAAATCACCTCCAATGATTCCATGCATGATTTTATATTATTTATTTAAATCTTGATATATATTCCTAGATTATCTTATAATGATGTATTTGTAGAACACAATAATTGATTATTATCATCAAAATTGTTTTCAAAATAATTCGGCAATAATTTCACTATCTTCATTACTATCACAATCAAAATTCAACAAAGAATCGCCGTATATATATTTTTTACGCGTTATTTTTTAACTGTAAAAATTATTTAATATTTAAACATTATTGAAACATTATATAGAACAAAATTAGCTTATATATGTAACACTATATATCTGAATTGTATAAATGACTTTTTTAAAATGTAAAAAATTATACTTATCATTAATCACAAAATTTATCTTTTTTTACTTTAAATAAACATAATATATCAATTTCTAGATAATGTAAGCGATATTTTAATCGCCAAAGTCACATATGTACGGCGTGTTGTATACATATTGTGTATGTATATATATATATATATATACGAAATAATAAAATATATATATACGTAGTTTCTAGTTAGAAATCCATGATATTTTATAGCATGTAGTTATTTCCGGAAGCAGCTCAATTTTCGCAATAATCAAGTTAATTTTTATTTCAATGTTTTCAATATCTCTGGGAAGATGGTAACAATATATCTATAGAGTCTATAGAGATTTCCATGATTATCTGAGTCCTTATAGAATTTTTAGATTCCTAATTTTAATAATGTTAATAATGTTTAATTCATTCAAAGATTGATATAACTATCATTATATTTTCTATGGTAATTAGAAAATTTATATTTTTAATTTTTATTGATATCTCTTTTTTTATACCGCAGATATCTCTGTATCATTACTACACTATGGATGTTTATGCTCTTAAAATATGTTGAAATAACATATTTTGAAATATGAAAATATAGTATATGAATAATAGTGATATAGTATATGAATAATATAGGAACATATACAGAAATATAATAACATATACAAGAAATATGTGAAATATACAATAATATTTTGAAAATAATAATAACTTTATTTGTTATTAAATAAACTTTTTTTGTTATAATTATATATTCAAATTGCAATAAATTAGAAATTTTTTCTATAATATATTATCTATAAATAATTGATAATATTTATCATTTAAAATTAATTTATATACCGAAAATGATTTCTCGACATCATTGACGATATGATTGGATCGTATTTTAATTTAATTCAATTTATATTGACTTCTTTAACGATTTGTAATATTCCGTTATATTTTTCACTTCTTTTTAAAATCGCAAAATAATTTTTTTTTCCTTCCAATTATTTCTTAAATTTTGTTCAATATCATTTAATAATTTTATCGATTCAGTTAATGGCATTTCATTTGTTTCTTCATTTTTTTATATTATTTGATAATGTTTCAAAATAAGTTTCTATGAATATTAAATTTTGTACTTTTGTAAATTTTGTAATTTTGTATATTAAATCTGTTCCTGTTGAAGTATATTTTGTGTTTATTTAATTATATCATTCGAATCAAATTGGATTATATTTGAATAGAATATTTTTAATTTTTTTAGCAGCGAAGAAAAGATTCTTACTTAATAAATCTGTTCACTTATTACTCGCGAGATTTATAAACAATTTATTTGGAGAAATTTTTCACATAAAAAATTCTTTCTGTTATTACTGAGCACAGGCCTCTATTAAGCCCAAACAAAGGATGATGTTATTCGAGAATACTGTTTTTAAAAATTTAGCTGACATTTATAATTGTATATTTCTGACATACTTCAAGCTGCTGAATCGATGCTAACGGTGACAGTATTTCAAACGCAGCTGATTCAAAGACAAATAACATTCTAGTTTGAGGAATCTACGTGAGATCTATACAGATCACCACCCAAGCGGAATTTCCTTACGAACTTCACGATATCGCGAACCGGACACTGATATTATTGATTATTGGCGTGCCCTGCCGAGAAAGTGCAATCTTCCCAATTTAATCAGGAAGGGATTTTTTGTGGACATAAATAGTCACATCGTAGTCTAATCGTCTGATACAATACAATACAATACAATACAATAATTAAATAGTTTGTGAACATCGTGCTTTAATTGTCGGATACGATTACTTGCTGCAACATTGTGAGAGACCTCTTTAATAGACATGCGTTCCTCACGAGTAATTTATATACAATCCATTCTTTAAGTATATCTATAAATATATTTGTTACAACTAATCGAAAGGCAAGCAGCTAGTTATTGCTTATATGCACCAAAATCAATACAATACTATTATTGCAAGCGCAAACAGAATCTTTTATCATATAAGTAGTTGCATTATTAGCAATAATATTCTTTTCTCGATATCGTGGCTATGCCATTTGTATAGCAGAATTGACAAAGCGAGCAATAACTTGCATAATTTGTTCCTTCTAATTATTTACTCGAAAGTGTATGATGAGTAAACTGTGTAAATAAGTAAACAATTATATGATATTTCAGATTCGCACATTTTTGCAACAATTAGATTTGCTACACATCATTTCGTTTTGTCTTGTCTACCGAAACTCATGTGATTTTCAGCATATCATTTTTAATATTGTATTTTTAATTTATAGCAATCATTTAAATAATTTTTGCAAAGTTTTGACTTATCAGATATATTTTTGATTTATATATTCCATAAGAAAACTTCGCCATATTTCATTATCAATATTTTATCAACTCATTTTCAGCAATCATTGTTTTACACATGTAAATGTAAAATTCATTCTTTTTATATTATAATTCTCCTTTTGATATTTCAGATTGTTTTGCAATTTTGTTTTTACGAGAGTATTTAAATATTAAGTTGTGATTTCATATTGTAGTTTTTATTTTCACATATTTCATAGTGCATAAATCCTTATAGATTTTCATTCATAAAACTTCTATGTCATCAATCCAATCCTAATGTATGTCAACTTTTTCTTATTTTGGGTATCTTATTTATTAAAAGACTATTTTAAACTATTTGATTATTGTATATTTTGTTGTGAATTAGTTGTTTCAAATTATACTGAATCTATGATAACTACCAATTTATCGATTTAAGAACGATATTTGTTGTTATTTTCTGAAGAATTGTTCGTATATTGTGTGTTATCATAAAATGAAAATATTACATTGAATTTAACTAGTTAAGATTTTGACTTTATTCATAGCAAATTTGATTTGAAAATTGAATTAATATTATCGAAATTCAAAAAATATATAATAAACATAAATAATATATGCAAAATGAAAACTTTATTTTTGAAATCGTCTAACAATAAAACAAAAACAAATTTCTATTCAAATTTCATTTCCGAACATACTTCTTTCTATAAAAATATGCATTTGCACAAACATTCGTAGTTTAATTTTTATTCAAAGCCTCTCTAAGTTTAGAAATTCTGATTTTTTCATAGAAAAATATCAATCCTCTTTCGGATTTTATATCAGTTCGATGAGAACGTGGTCAACTCTTGTTTTCCTCACTCCCTTTGAATCCTTTAAAATTTTTTTCTCTTTATTGATTAAATCCTTGCATGTGTCTATTTAAGAGCAACTCCTTCGAATTCTGACGATTATCTGAAGACGTTTAGTGGTTTTATTTTTCATCTCTGTTTTTCATATTCCTGAATCTTCAATATCCTTAACTGACGATCTCATTAGCTTCGTAGCTGAATCCGTTTTCAATATTTCATCTGTAAGGAACAGATGCTACAATTGACCGTCTCTCTTTCCTCTTTGATTCCTCTCGGATTTATTGGTTTTTTTTTTGCAATAGTTCAATCTGAACCTTTTTTTTCTTCCTAGTATTATTCCTGGAGATAATCTGCGCAAGCTTTTTAGAGCCTTCTTGTTTCTTCCTTTAGGCTATTTTATTATTAAATATCTCTCTTTGGAAATTTAAAATATTCTTCTAAAAAAAATTTCAGTTAATTAATAACGCTATAATATTTGTTTTTTTCTTTAAGATTCAACTAAACATATTTGTTTCCGATAGCCTTAGCAAATTCATCGCAGGAGATAATTTATTTCTATCATTGTAATAAATTTTGCTATTGAGTTAATTGGCTCTGCGTTTATTTCCTACTTTAGACGAAATCCATTTCTTTTTATGAATAGTTAAATTCCTATCTTCATCATCGTTTATTCTAATGGACTATCTGCTAAAAAAATCATTCAGAGATCTTCTCCATTCATTGAAAATCGTTGTCAGCTGATTTATCTTTATATATCTAGAATAAGTTATAATGTTATTACATTATTATTAATTTTTTCATCCGGTTTTATTCTTATCTGAAACATTGGTAGAATCGAATTCAATATTCGATAAAAATGTATGCTTTCTTATTCTGATATTACTAGATTTTGCATTCTTTTTGCTTTTGTCTGTTATTATATCTCTTTCATTCATCATTCTTTTTATCTCTCGGCGCAATATCATAGGTTTCTAATATTATCGAATTTTTCTTATTTCGTTTAGGTTTATGAATTGAGATATTCTCGCCCATTTCTCTATCCATTCTATTTAGAACAATGAAAAATTATTTAGAATCTTAGCATTATTCTTTACTGATCTTCTTTTTATATGCATTAAAAATATTATTATACTTAATAAATATTTGGATCATAAAACATAATGCCTTATATATATGTATATTTTTTTCATTCAAAATCAAAAACTATTTAATTTTCTGATAAAATTGATTGTATTGTAAGAGATCCATTTCAATTGGCTCCATAAATTGGTCATATGATGATGATTTTTCTGCATTTTTTTTTTACAAGATTTTAAATCATTACTTATATAAAAATTTCAACCAAGATATTACGTTCTATATATTTAATGTTCTTATACAATTTTTTGTTAATATATATATATATCAACGATATATAAATAATTGTGTGAACAGAATATTAAGTGGTGTTGTTCTGTAAGCCATTGTGTGTAAACCCCATATATCTAAAGCAACCTTTTCTTTTATGGATTATGAATGCTGGAATATTATTAACTGTAATGTAATAATACATCGTATAAAAAGCCGCCAGTTTGCGAAAAGAAGTCAGTGCTCTTATATTATTGGCTCTGATTATTATACTTACTTTGTTTTTGCAAATTAAAACAATTTTTTATAATTTGTTTCAACTACATTGTATGAATTTGTTTGTTACTATTTGTTGTATAGATAGGGATTTGAATATGACAATATCCATTGACTCTGTTAATACACACACTTTTGGAAGATAGTGGAATCTGAAAGGATTTTCTGCGTCATATCCATTCTGAACTTTCTGTATCTTTTGGAATATCATTTTCATATTCATTGCCTATTATTCTCCTTTGATTTTTCGTCTTCTTATTTCTTTCATCTGCTTTCATTCACTTTCATCATCAACTATATATAGAGATAATTTCGTTGTTCAACAACGAAAAATCAAATTCATTTTTACTTGAATTGATTTCTTAAAAACTTTGAAAGTAATATTCCTCTTCCCATAACTGTTAAATTCAGATTAGAAGACACACTAATTTAAAATTCTAAAATAATCTTAATTTAATTTATTAATTAAAATCTTATATTTATTTTAAGATGTATCATATTATCCTTTCCAACTATATAAAGAGTCAAGGAATTTATTCACAAACTGATACTATTTATTCCTTGGAGGTTCAACATAATCTAACATAAGAAAAACATTATGGCTGCTTATTGTATTATAACATAAAATGCCATGGCACCTAAGAGACATCTCTTATGAATGCAAAAAATTAAACTGTATGTTATTTCTAGATTCGTGATCTTATGGAGGTTATCCTTTTTACAATTTTTATAACAGCTGCCCTCAAATGCAGATCATGCACAGTCTTTGCTCGTATGATTTCTGCAATTTCTTTGAAATATGAGATACGATTTTTTCTACTTCCTTGATGCTTTTTAGGATCTTTGTGTTCAAATTCCCGGTTGACTTTAGTCTTATCTCTGCGAGGATTTTCTTCTCGTTGGGAGACTTGTTGAACTGAAAGGATAGTAAGTCCCCAATAAATCCTTCCAGTAGCTTTTCTTTTTCGAGTTCTTATTCTTTTAGAAAAGTTTTAGCAATTGCCTTTTTATATGCACTACTCATTATATACATACATAGCATATAAAAGTTTTTGACCAAATGGTTTCATCAATTTTTCTTTCAAAAGAAAAGTCTTAAGAAGTTTTTTTTAATACCCTATATAAAAGCATATTGCGTAAAAAATACTGTAAAATAAATCAATGCTATTTATTGTTCATATGTATTTATTTATTCGTTTGATTTATTATGTACATTATTATCTTCAAAAGTTTCTGGTCAATGTATTTAACGAGTAAATAATGCTTATTTATTACTTGTATAACAATTTTTATACGTTATTATAATTAATATTTTGTAACAATGTTTTTTATAATCACAACAGCATGGATTAAGTGAGTAATGTACTCGTGTGGTATTTTATTTTTCTCTAAATTTTGAAAAAATTTTGAAAAAATTCTACTATTATTAGAATCTCTATGATCTTTTATTAGACGTTTCTTCCCAAAGATATTCTATTAGGTTTAAGTTTGTAAATTGAAAAGGTTAATCTAAAACTTGTACTTCATTTGTAAACAACCATCTTTTTATAATTTTTATAATTTTCGATGCATATTTAGGATTATTATCTTACTGAAAGTATTAATTTTCTTTCAATATATGATAACATATAAGTTTTTAAAATCTTCTTATACATGTTATTCATTATACTCTCAATTTTTATAAAAGGACCAATTTTTTGAATGGAAAAAGCTCTCCGAATCATAATGTTTTCTCCAATAGTTGGTATTTGATACTTGGTATTTTTTTTTGTTTCTTGTATTAATTGAATGTCATGTATAACGTTTTTCATTGCTTTTAAAAAGATTGAATTTAGATTCATTCGAAAACAGTATCGTTTTCTATTTTTCTACAATCAAATCACAATATTTTTGTTGACAAATATTAATCGGACTATTTTATTTTTCTTGTTAATTTGACTTTTTTAACACGAACTCTATCAAATAATCCTACATCGTGTAATCTTTTTGTCACTGTATTTCTATTAATATTAGCAAGTTTTTCCACTTGTAATTCAACTGCGATATTGGTAGCTTTTTGTTTTCTTTGCATTCTTAATTGATTTTCATTTTATAATTTTGTTAATTCATTTAACGATCTTTTGAAACCTTTCATTTCGCGGACAATCTTTTATACCATATCCCGCACAATATTTATTATCATTATCGTATCATTTACTGTATTTTTTTTTTATTTTTTTCAAAAGATAATATTGAAGCAATTTCATGAGATGATTTTTTCTCTAAATAATTTTATAACAATTTTGTATACTTCAACAGATGTCTTTCGAACTATGTTGGCGATCTAGTAACTGACTACTAATTGAAATAATAATACTGCGTATTATTTAAATGTAAATACTTTTTATTATTATTAATTAGTAGTTTTTTACAGATTTATAATAAGAATTAATCAGCAACTTTTGAATATATATATTTTTTAAATAAATATATATGAGCAGTAAATAACATTGGTTTATTTTACAATATTCTTTTACACAATATGTTTTTATATTTTATATAATGAATTAATAAAAATTAATAATAAATTTCTTAATAAAATTTTTTCGTTTCTTTTGAAGAAAAATGAAAGAAACCATTTGGAAACTTTTGCACACCACTGTATATTTATTTACTTGGCCAATATTTGAAAATGTCGAAAAAAAAAGCAGTAATATAAATGGATTTTTCCTTGATATTATCATGAATATACATATAATACAAAAAATAATTCGATAATCATCTTGAAATAGATTTTTATGTAGACATATGATAAGGATAAATAGATTTTTTTTAATCTATTAACATTTAGATTTGAAATTTACCATTCAAAAGTACAAACAATTTTTTGTTATATAATTTCATATTTTATAGATTAAATATTTTTATTAAATAATTATTAAATATTAAATTTTTTTTTCATTCTTAATGAAAAGTATGAAGTATTTTTGCAGAAGTAAAAAACGTAAATCGAAGAATATAATATTAATTCATTTTATATACTAAAATTTTTTATTTATTAAAATAATATATATTAAAATTATAATTGTGCGTGATGACTACATATAAACAACAACATTGCAATCATTGCACTGCGCATTGCATTTTTTTTTTTTTTTTTTTTTTTTTTTTTTTGCTTTTTTTTCTTCTTTTTCTATTCTAACAAACAACATAAAGTCTATATGATTTAATTTTGAAAACTTAAAGAATATCTTTTTATCAATCTAAGTAATCCTAGTTTGTGAAATATGCCTTTGAATGATATTTTTTAATTATATTTTGTATCAGCATTTTTCTACTCATAGTTTTTTGTTTGTTTGTTTAATTGGTACACAATAAATGAATTCTACACATATATATATCTAATATAATAATTATGTATGTCTAATATAATAAAATAATATTTTTTTAATATTATATATTTTCCATTTTTGGATAATCATAAAAATGTAATCCGTATAAATATTAATTTAATTTATGATTAACATTTCCCATATCATTACAGACTATACAAGTTTCCTAAATTTTCTGTTTCCTTCTTTTGTTTATTAATAATAACATTGTTTGTGTTATGAATTATTGACAAAAAACAACATTTTTTCTTATTTCTTCCATTTCATTGCCATAATATTTTTATTTATCTTATTTTTAAATGTTAATATTTCTTCTTTTCATAATTTTTCGGTATATAATTCTATCGGAATTATCGTATTCATTGTCTTGATGAAATATGCGATTTAAATATTGGTCTCTCTTAATATATCTTAGTTTTCGCTTCATTGTCCAGAATTTCAATAATTTCTCTGATTACATTTTTCTTCTGTATTTTTTTTATTTCAATTTCAGGTTAATTGTAATTAATTTAATCTTTTACGCTCGACGACTTTTTTAGTCGACGGTTTTTTAGGCAAAATAACAACTCATGATAATTTTGCGCATATGTGACGAGTGTCTTACAAATAATATAAAATAATTTTATACAAATTAAATTAGAAAAATATTATATTTTAATAATTTATCTCTCTTTTTATCTTATCTCTATTTTTAATCTTTAAAAATATGATTTTGTAATATTAATTTCTGTATTTCTTTTTTTTTTATGATAATTTATGAAACATCCACCAAGAATGCTTTATATCTCTTTATGCTGTATATCAATATATTTTTATTCGAATAATCGCAATAATAAGTTGTTTCGTATCTTCCACCTGGTTTATTTCAGCAATAACAAATCTTATCAAATTTCATTTCATAATTAGCGATCGAAGCTCAATCTTGTAATTATTAAAAATTGTCTCATAATTAAAATTTTTATTAATTGCAAGTGGATAAACGGCTTTTCATTCTTCTGTTTTTTTACTAATTTATAGAGAATATAGGAATTGATTAAATAAATTTTCAATCCCCCAAAAAATAACTTGCACTACTATTTCAGTGACTTCCTCATAAAGCAATATATCGAGGCATATTAATCAATCCGATCAATACCGCTCATGAATTTGATATAATTTATTATCGAATTTTTTGACAACAATCTGAATACCATGGCGGAAAGTTCTTTTTACGGTACTCATTTCTTCATTATGTTAATTTGTCAATAATGTGATGATCTTATTCTTCCATAATTTGGTTAAAACCAAATTATTATTAGATAAGCTATTATTATAATTTTTTTTTAAGATTTGGTTTGTTTTTATCACATCTGGCAACTCTTTTCTATTTTATCAATATAATGAATTTCGAATTTTCTATTTGTACCGGTCAAATGGCATTTTAATTTATGTAATTCATTAGCCAAAATATAACTGGTATAATAACGGTCTGTAAATATATAATGTCCCCGCATACTGGGAATTTTATTCAATAGCATTATGTACAAATATAATGGAATTGTAGTGGATACTAAAAGATTTTATCAATGTTGTGATGTAAGACTAATAGGCGGTATTTCACAAATATAACTCGTATTAGAATCTGCTAATGTGTAGATTCGAATATCTTATTTCGTTAGTCTTTTTGGATTATACATGATAAACAAAACTTTTGAATTTTATAATAGATTCATTTAAACAAATTTGTTCATTCTGTATAAAATAAAACAAAAATCTTGAGGTTATACATCACAGTCACTTCTTAACTGCAGATGTGTTGTAGTTTAATACTTTGTTGTAGTTTAATACTTTGTGCCGAAATTATTTTTACATGCAATATTCAAAAAATTTGTGTAAATCTATCTCTTGTAAACATATTTGAACAAAATGGAATGTCGCTTGTTTGATTTTTTGATCAATATTCTTGTATATTTGCCAATGGTGTCGTCTCAATATTTATAATAATTGCGATGAATGCCCAAAATTCTTTTTTGATAATATTATATCATGTTTGCCAAATTGTGTGTGATGACAAAATCCTCCCCTCTAATTATTTACAGCATAATTGTTCGTTTCAGTTATTATTTGATTTATTAACTCAATAAAAAATATTTTAAAACTCAACATTTGAGGATACTTGTAGATTTTTCTTCGGCTATGAATTTTATTCTCAATGGTATTTCGCTAGATTCTTCACAAAGTGTCCATTCTTTTAATTAATTATTAGAATTTTGTGGAGCATTATTGTCACTTTTGGATTCACTATTTATTCTAATTTTTCGATTTCTTACACTTAATACTATCGCGCTATCACTATCTTCATCAATTGCTTTCACTAATTCCTTCATAAACACAATCGATTTCATTTCTCAACACTTCAAATTTATCTTTACTTGAGCTAATTTCACTTCCGAAATCCATTTTTTTTTAAATTTCTAAACTTATGAAACTATAATACTTTTACCATGATATTATATCAGAACTGTAGTTTTGGAGAAATTTGAGATTAAATATCTTATCTATATTTTAAAGTGTAACATTTCACATTTCTTAACAGAAAGAAAAAACATAAAAAGCTAAGGAACTTATTCACGAATCAATACTATGCTCTTATCAATAGGAGATTATGAAATCTATAGGAAATTATGAGCATAAACAAAGATTAACAGTTCTCATTCGCCACTCAAGTTGTACATGAAACGCTGTACAATGATAGTACAAAGATAGGTTCTAAACTGGGCAAAATTTTTTTCCGATTTTGAGCTTATATGGAGATTTAATTTTTAGAAAACAATACTATTATAATTTATTATCTTTATTATAATTTATTATTTTTTAAAAAATATAATCTAGCATAAATAACAAAAATATAATTAAATATATAAAAAAAAATTAACATTGCATTTAATTAGTATAGAATAAAAAAAATATATAATAATCAATATATAATAAATATATAAAAATATATAGAAATATATAGAAGAATAAAAAGATATAATATAACTTAAAATAAAATAAATAAAATTAATAAAAATATTTAAATAGAAATGAAAAGAACAAAACAAAATTTTTTAAAAAATATACATACAATGAAAAATTTTATTTATTATTTCAATTTGAATTTAATGATTTCTCATTATTTTCATCAATAATTAATTTTAATAAATTTATTTGAAAGCAAAAAATGACTTAATGATCTAATGTTGCTAAGTAAGTTCCGCACTTGACTCAGTTATTTTAATATCATTAGAAAGAAGTAAACAAGCATGTTTTGCTTTTAATAAATTATAATATGATGAATATATTTTATGCCTTAAGTTTAAAGCATTTTTTTCTAATGAATTTATAGATTTTTGTTGTAAAATTTCTTTTTTTGAATTTTTATTTTTTTTATTTATTTATTTTTTGCAATAAATGCCGTGTTAGTAATAAGATCAGCAACACGTTTTTGATCGGAAAACTACTTCTACAGTAAAATTTATTTTTTCAATGGAATTTTCATTTATAACTTTTGCTACGTTTACGTTTTTTATTTTTATTATATGATGATTCTTCAAATCTTTTGATAATTCTAAAAATTTTTTTTAATCGTCTCCCTGCAGAATTTGATATAGAAGAAATTTCATCAGTAACAAGTAGACAAATAAAACAAAATCTTCCTCTTTGATCCAATTTTTGAATCTGTTTAAAAAATATTCACTTTGTCATCCATTTTTCTTTCATCGATCTTTTACTTAACTAATTATTCTAGAGATATTAATTCTTATTTTACTAATAATTTCGTCTGATACATTAATGTAATTTTATATAAAACTTTTTGGCAAAAGTTTATCGAACTGATTTCAAAAACTTTGCTAAAGATCGAAAAATTCTATACTTATACTAACTAAAAAAAATTAAAGACACGTCAAAATTAAAGAAAAAAAAATTAAAGAATCATAAAATTTTAATCGAAAAAGTATTGTTAAAGTCAAAAATGGTGAACGACTTTGAATATTGTACAAATTGGGTCTCTAAACTGATGTTACTGCTCGAAGGATCATCTATTACCATAATATAAACGAATATACCAACTGTATATTCTTTTATATTATGAGTTCTAAGTGAACGAATGATGATACTTTGATTCTGCGACTAATTGTAATGATTCTAATTATATTTTGACGTATACTGTGTCATCGAATTCTATCTGTTCTAGTTTCTATTTTTATATCAACTCAACTCCAAGACTGTCACGAGTCTTGGTTTTTCCTTTAATCTTTGCTTTTCGGGAAAAATACATATAGAGAAGAGAGGGACCAATGGTCGCTAGAGGGCGACCTCGAAGGATGGGCTCTCGCGGGGTAGCATCAGAATCGTGGGGGTCAGAATTTTCGCGCTCGCTCCCACGGTGGTCCATCTCTTGGCGTGCAAATATGGCTCGTGAAGTGGCTTGTTGTGATACCTTTGTTTAGATTAGAGATCTGGAAAACGTTAAAAAAAACCATGCCCGTTCATAAATTATTGTCAGGCCGTTGACGATTCTCGAACTGTTGAAAATAAAGGCCAGATTATTCGACCACTTCATAAAAGTTCTTAAAAAATATTAATTTTTAATTTATGATTTATAATTTTATAAGAAAAAAATTGTACAATAATTTATCTGAATTCATTTTTAATTTGAAATTTAACACTTCAATACACAGAATTTTTTGCGTAAATTCATTTATATTATGTTATATATATATTACATTAAACTTGTGATCAACTAAATTCACTGTGTTTTGCGAAGGCGATGTTATATACAATGATTATTTGGTTCTAAATAATTACTCATATTTTTCCTTTGAGAATTATTGAAATTTTTTTACTTTTTTTATATGATATGAACCAGAGTTGTCTCGAACGACTTGTGTAGGAAAAATAGAAAAACAGACACACGAATTGGACAATTCGTATTGTAAATTAATAAAAGAGATAGTCGAATCTATTTTATTGGAGGAAAAAAAAATGCAAAATATAACTATCTTTAAGTTCTTGGTTATTTTTAAATTATAGATTATATAAAGAATGTCCCTAAACTCTCAGCAACTTTCACGAATTGTTTCGTTTATATTAAACGACTTGTTGAAAGACAACTAAAATGCTTAAAATCACTAATTGATTCTCTCTAATTTTTTTAATTAAACTCTTCACAGTTGATGAAATTAAATTATTGTTTCGACCATATTTTGTATAAAAATTGCGAACTGTCAAATCTTCATTATTTTTAAAATATTACTCAAAAATGAAAAGTTGTTCTTTCGTGTAGCGCTCCATTTTTAATAATCTTGAACTGTCAGCTGTCAGGCTATCTTTTTTTTTCGTTGGCAACACTTTACCACACATATAGCGCAAAATTCAAATCTTGCGTGAATTTTGGGACACCCTTTATTTTAGGTAACCGCGCAAAAAATCTACATGACAGATGTAACAAAAAAGTTGTAGCAGGCAATTAACCTAGAAAGCATTTCAATTTGATAAACATAATAAACTGACCTTGATAATTAGAAATGGTATTCTAAAAAAAGATGTTTATTAAAAGTTATGACGATTTGTTATGGGATGTCCTTTATTTACAATCCTATTCTATAAATTATCCTATAAATCTGAGCTAGATATAAGCCTAAACAATGAAAATAACAATAAATAAATACAATAATAAAAATAATAATAAAAACAAAATTGAAAATTATAAAATAAAAAAATCATTGTAAGAGGATATACTGCATATCGATCGATCAAAGATTGAAAGGAATAAAAAAATTACCAACTAAAATTAAAAATGTTATTATTGTTGATTTCTCCAATATATAATAAATAAACAATGGTATAAATGCATTATTATAATATAAATTGGTTAAAATTAATCCATAAATATCAGTGACTAGATTAAAGAATTCGCTGGTGACGAGCGTTCCCATACATGTCGTGTGTGGCCGTAAACAAAATTAATTTTAGTATAATTTTGCAAAATTTTACAAACCAAATATAGCAGTAAAAAAAAATAAAAAGTTTCTACTTTTCATATATACATTCTTATTGCGTAGAACGACATAGAAAAAATCATTACATTTGTGAATTTCTAACATGAAGTAATTACTTAAGCTTAATTTATTATTGACGATTATTATAAAAAAAAACTTATTAATAATTTAGATTAAAATATTAAAATAGATGTTTTGAGATATCATATTCGTTATAAAATTGAAATTTAAATGTTTCTTAATAAATTTACAGAATATTTTTCAATTTTTGAAATGTGAAATATTGAAATGTGATCGATCAATTATCGATTAATTCTCGGTCTATATACGCATATTTTGCTTAATCTGTAAAGAGGATCTGAGAAGAAAATCTGTTTAAAAAGAGGATTTAAAATTTTAATGTATAAGATTAATTTTCATGTATAGTTATTATAAATTATATCGAAATAATTATTTTTTATAAATTTGAAAATGAATTTTGTCTACATATTATACATTGTTCAAATCATTGTGAATTATCTCTCCGAAAAGTTTATTTTTGACAGAAGATACAACTTGAATACTTTTCCTTTAGGCTGAACTCTCTTTGAGTCACAATTCGGATACAAGGAAGACGATTTAATCTTTTTATTGTAGACTAGCAATTTTCGTCAATTCTTTTCTTCTTTTCTTTTGTTTACTTTTAGAAGAACTTTTTTAGATAGCTTCGATACCAATGTTCTTTCTAACTGTCTCCATCTTTCTTGTCTTTCAGACAAAAATTTTGATCTAAGTGTCTGTTAAAATCGTTAATCGTTGGTTAATTTTTTCGAAACAATATCGGCCTTAGTAATGCTAAATGGTAAAAAATAAAGATTATTATCTTTAATAAGAGTTTTCTTCTTGTTTTTTTATTTTTTTCGATTCTTTATCCTTTATGATCAAATCATTTATCAACTTGAGAGTCATTATTCTGCCGGGGAATAATTTCTCCAAGAATCCGAAGAGCATATTTTGATAAATTCTATATTCCAGATTAAATAGCATTGATAGGATTTATGGATCAAAAATGCTGCAGATGCAGCAACAATGGATTTGTCTATCATAATACCAGATACTAACAGCAAAAACAAAGATAGTTAACGTTTTTACTAAATTCCATTTCCGTTCTTAGAGAGCTACCTCTTTTGGATTTGGAATTTAAGTTTGACAGTCACAATAATCTAGATTTAATTGTCAGTCACAATAATCTAATTTAATTTGGCTAAAAGTCAATTTGAAAAAATTTATTTAAACTAAAAAATATTTATTAGCCGAGATAATTAACAAACAATGTTTTTTTTTAATCATTTATATATTTATGAAATATTATATTGTGTCAAATATTAGAAATTATTATGATATATGTTATATTCTTGAAATACTCTATAATTTTTATATTTTAAAGAAGATGATTTTCTTTTATTATGAAAATTTTTCTAATATGTTCTATATTCTAAAAGAACTTTTTTTTTATTATATATTTTTTCGTGATTATTAATATTTAAAAATAATTATAGTATCAATAATATTTTATTATTATCATATTTCATGAATGATTATATATTAGGATGAATGCTGATTGATTTCATCTATGTTCGGTTTTTAAAGCAATTTTTATGCAATATGACATGATGATTGATGGTTATATAAAATCAACTGCATAGATGTTCATATAATAATAAAAAATCAAAAAGAATTTAGCAAACAAAAAAAAGATTTAGAATTGTATATATATATGTTATATATATTATAATATAATTATAATTATATTACATTATTTATTTTATAATATAATATTTACATTATAAAATTTATAAACATATTTTTTTTATTTCTTAAAACATTTTTTTTTGTTAATATATAGTATATAAATTGTTTATTTTAAAGTTAAGTAATATAATATATAAATATATATAATAAATAATATTAGTACATAAACTTTATGTAATAATAGTATTCTTTTAATAATACACAATATTATTTAAAATTTATAATTATGCAATTATGGAATTATTGCATAATTATTTGTAATTATAATGTATTATAAAAATGTACTATAAAAATTTTTAAAGCAAATATGTATAATAATTTAATTTTTTTTTATTAATTTTTTTATCCATTTAAAAACTAAAAAAATTTAATGCAAAAATTTTGCCAGTTAATTCATTTTAATTTTAATTTATAATATAGATCCAATAAATATAGATCAAAAATAAATATAGTATCTCAAAGAAGGTTAATCAATTTTTTTTATTTCAAAAATAAGATTCAACACTTTAAGAAAAAATTGAATTATATCGAAAATTACAACCAATTATTCAGAGAAACAAAGTCAAAATATTAGATTTTCATGTTTCAAATTTAAATTTAAACGAAGATGAATTGAAATTGAACATAAAACTAATCAATTTTACAGAAAGAATAATAATTAGCTAAATGATATGAATTATCGAAAATTAGAGCAATCATTCGAATATTAAAATTATATTATTAAATAAATTAAGTGATAAAATAAACAGGAAGAAAATAGAATTTTGAAATACCATAAATATAGATGAAATAATATTCGCCGCTCAAACAATTGCAATCGTTGAGAAAAAAAAAATATTACTTAAAGAAACTTCGATATTAGTTAAAGAAATCATTTGTTTTCCTAAATGAGCTAGAAAATATAAAACTTTTTATTTCACATTAATACAGAAAAATAGTGAAAAATTATCATCGTAGAAATTCTATTAATATTTATTGAATGATTTTTTTTTCTGGTCTTCCGAAATAATTAATTAAAAATTAGAATTTTTAATAAAAAATTATATGGATATATCATATATCATATATCATATATCATACAATATATCGTTAAAAGAAAAAATTAATTATTAAAAACAGAAAAAACAACATATAAAATATAGATTAACATAAATTGATTTATGGCGAAATAAATCTTCAATATTCATTAAATCATATCACATTTAATGATTTGTTTGGAATATATTTTAAATAATTTTAAATGAAAATGATTGCAACTCATTAATTTAAATCAAAATAGAATTGTGACGAATTTCAATAATCATTAGAAACAAATATTTTTCAATTAAGTTCTATTTGATAAGACATTTATATATCAAAATTCAATAGTTTTGCCATTACAATATTGTGGTCCAATTAGAATTAAATAGAAAAAAAAAAAGACATTTGATATAATAAGTGAAATCGAATTATATATACAATAGATTCAATAATATAATAAATAATATCTATGAAGTATGAAGTATCCACAAAACTAACATTATCGAGACAAAATTGTGTAATTTAAAATAATCACTAACAAATAGAAAATAAAATCATTTAATTCTTAATAAAATATTATATTTACGAAGCAATATCAAAAAATTTCAATAAGTTTAGAAATAATAAAAGCAAAAGTAATAATCATAGAAGTAAATTCGACTTATATTTTTCGATTATATTTTACACTCAAAAATTCGATTAATATTTGAAATTATGTTCTACTTATATTTTATAAAATATCTATTAAAAAATGTTATATATATTATATATTATATATATTATTATATATTATTATATATGTATAAAATATATATTATTATATATTATAAGAAAAACAAATATTAAAAGAAAAAAAATTATTAAAACTTATAAATTCAAAATCCGAAAATAATTCAGAACTTGATATTTTAAACTTGGACTTTGGAAACATCAATAGTGGAAATATTGTTGAAAATTTTTTGCTAAATTGATTATCTGATTTATCTGATAATAATAAGATTGGATTGAGATCTCTTATATATCGCTTATTGGAAACAATATCGAATGTCATAAAATAAATATAAAAGAAATTCGAAAAATACAATTAAATATTATAAAATTATATAGATTTATATAGATTTATATATTAGATTTATATGATTAACATCCAATGATACTAAGCATAATAAAAATAAATTTTATTGTATAGTTCTACTGTAATAGATGTCCTAATTCCTAATAAACATTAACTTCGCAATAAACATTTTTGATTATACCAACAAAATTATTCAAGGAAATTTTGCAAAGATACATAATCTGACATATTAACAGACATGATTAACAGATTATTTTTTAAGTTAGATCTTTTCTTGATTAACATGTAACAGAAGCCGAAAAAAAGAAATTTTTGAAGCAAATTATAAAAATATAAATTATATATGGCTTCTACTATCAAAAAATTCTTATGATAAAATCTCAAATACTAATAAAGGATTCGAAACAATTTTGATTCATCAAATCAAATGCTATTCCAATTATTAAAAATTTGACAAATTAAAAATATTTGTAAGTATTTTTTTGTTAATTTTTATTATTAAATTGAACAATTTATTGATCTTTGTTTAAAAAAAATATTGAAAGATATTGAAAAAGTATTAAATAACTTTTTTTAAAAAATTGTTTTAGAATGAATGACAATCATCGGAGACAAATACGGAATATTCGAGATCATCTGTGATTTATTATATCTTTTGCAGATCGGATAAATTAATATTTAAAGCGTGAATTATTTTGCTGGAAATTTTAACTTTAAGCATCGCAATATTTATAAATTTTTTTATTGTAAACATGCATTTTTACAAATAAAATTTTGTAGAACATAAAATTTCTATTCAAAAATTGTAGATGATAAGTTTAACTAACTAAATTTGTAGATAAAATAATTATTCATATTTAAATCTATATATAATAATAATTTTTTAGTTTGTTTTTATTTTTAAATTTAAAAAAGTTATTTAATGTTTATTTCTAAATTTAATATTTTTTTTTTTTGTGTGATAATCTTCAAAGAAAATAAGTATGTATAGAGAGATATGTCACAAAAAATCACATTTAAATTGAATTTCGCTTCGTTTTTACGTGCGAAAAAGTTATTCATTTTCTCTTGTTTTAAAGTTTTATCTTATATTTTTTTCCAGTGATAATTTCATCGATGGATATATGTTTAGTTAAACAGTTTTTAGATGGTCCTGCTGTTTGTTTTATAAATACATCATCTTCATCGGGTAATTGATCAGTTATATATATAATGACACTAAAAAAAACTAAAAATTTTTTATAAATTTTTTTATTAGTTTTTTTAAATATATAAAAAGAATTTAAAAAATGAACAATTTATAACTTTCTTACTTCGTCTTTTTTTTTTAGTAGAATAAAATATTTACTGCTTTTAGAATTATCATTAATATTTAATAATCTCTTTTTTTGAATTCATTATTTTATATTTTATATGCTTGGTAGAAAATATCACATTTTTTTAACTTTAAGATATATTCCGAAATTATATTTCAACTAAATAACAAATATGATGAATATTTGTGTCTTTACAGATTCAGGCAAATCTTTTGTATTTTTCTGAATTGTGTCAATTAAAAAGATTTTTTTTTAATAATAAAAATAAAATCAATCAGAAATCTGTAAAATAAATGGTCCATTGTTATTATGCAGAAAATTTTCTCAAAAAAATCGCTCAATTACTTTATTATTCAATTTGTTTGATTTTTTTCAATTTCTTTTAAAATTTTTAATTTTTCTTAAATATACATCAAAATTGCAGCATAATAATAAATTTTACATTAACGAATGTTCATATTCGTAATTTACTCTATAATTATCTTCAAAGAATTATCTACTTTGAAAGAACATTGCTCGCAATAAATTAACAATAACACATCTATTATATTTTGATTGGATATTGCATAAGATTTATAATTTTTTTTCAAAATTCTATCAGTTCATGAGATTATAATTTGTATTTTTTTTCTCATCTCTCATTATAGAATCATCAAATTTTATAAAATCTTATAAAATGTAGAATATCTAAAAATCGCGTGACATTGCAGTTGTATAAATTAATGATAATGATGTATTTTGTTTCCATAAATCGTTTTTCATCTTCCAAATGAAATCATGACGAATATATTGAAAAATGCATTTATTTCTATCCTATCGATTAATTTCTATTTTTTTTTTATTTATTTATATGAAAAGTAACTTTTTCATTTGTGAATTTTATAACAATATTAATAATTTGACTAACTATGAATAAGTGAAAACAACTTATTGTCTTTACATATTTTATAAATTATATTGTATGTTTTCTGATATGTTTTTTAAATTCTTATTATTTTTGAAAACAATTAATTTGTATATAGTGTGATTCTCATGAATCTGATACAGAAATTTCAACTTGCTTTTCCAACTCTTATTTTACATTAGATGATACAATTTTTTTTTTATATTTAATGATATTACAAGTTTTTTTTTATTTAATGATATTTTAATATAATCATTTTCGTTTGCAAAATGTTCGAAACTTATTTGGAAATAAAATTTGTTAATTATTTTTGCAGACTAAGTTGTTGAAAAAGTTCACTTCCTATCAGCATTTGACCGCTGCTGATAAGGTAATCTTTACACATAAATAAATAGAATTATGAAGATTCGTGATATAATATTTATTAAGAATTTAAATAAAGACCTTTTAGATTCCAAATAATTGACTTCGAATACGCCAGGAAACGGAGATTAGAGGATATTCACATATCCACCCAATAATCTGGAAATACAGATTTTCACTAATTACCATTATGCTCAAAAAATTTTTATTTTCAGGAAGATCAAAATCTCAACCATAACGCAGGAGTGGCTGTTATACAACATTTATTATCGAATTCATTTCAAAATTCTGATTTAAATTCCATTGAACCCTTCATTGAATCTATGGGGCAAAAAATCGACAAAAGATTAGAGAATGAAGATGGTTCCATCGTCATAACATGTACAGCGAAGCGATCCATTGAGCTATGGACCAGCCATTTGCTACTGAAATATATACGAGTCGAAAGAAAGTAAAGAAACGGAAGAATAATATGCAAGCCAAATCGATGCGGACCATGTATTAATAGTCAATTTATATAGCAATATACAACTGCGTATCGAATGCGTCTTCAAGAATTTGCAAAAGAAAAATCTCTAATTCTCTAAAGAAGACAATAGACTTATACAAACTAGGCGTGCAAGGCATTCATATAACTTATATTATATGTTATATTAATTATATTTAATATAATATAATATATTATTATAATAATTTAATATAATATAATATATTATATTAATTATAGGAAGATTAAGACACCATCTATAATGGAGACTTTCAATCAGATGTTTCTTCAACATATTATAAATATTTTTTTCTCGGATAGAAACATCCACAAACCAACAGATACGAATATCCAATCTACCGACATAGAGGTTTCTAAGAAGAAGCTGGACGTGTAATATTGTTCTAGACTTCGACAACATCCTTAGGCATACTTAGGTATTAATTCTATGTGTTCTCGAGTCAATTATTACTACGTCGATTATTTCATGTATGCCTAAAACTCAGGTCGGTCCGTGGAAACCAATGATCCTTCTGATGAAGAAGAAAAGGCGATCATCTTACCGATTCATTTATTTTTTGGAAAGAGAAATTTTTCGAACATGTGATCGCTTCTCCCTCACGAAGTTGGTCGTTTTTAAGAATGGGATTACTTTAGTGATATGAATGTCATAATTACACATTTAGTTCCCTAGCTGAGCAGAGATATGAAAAAAAATATTACCATCAAGTAATCCTTCCTATGTAAAATATATATTTTAGGACTGATTTATAAAATTTTATTAATGTATAATATGGCATACAATACTCTAAATTCTTCTATCTACCGACATCAATCTAATATGTTACGCAAAGATACATTGATGATAGTCAGCTGTAGGAAAGAACAAATCTTATAGATATGACATAGTTTCCATCATCCATTAATTAGAGTTGGAAGTGATATATCACAAAATTGAATTATGGTTTTATTTGAAAAGGCCTCGATTTGTATATTTACTCAACTGGAAATATATCTAGTTAGAAGATATCATAAAGTATCTCTTTCTGGATTTTCGACGTTTCGAAATCCACTTGTCTCATTGCTCACTTGAAAAGACGATCTTGTTTGACCATCTACTGCTCAATTTAGAAAAATTAGAAAAAAAAAGTTCGTTAATTTTATGTAGGATTATGACTATATGCGGAATATAATTTTACGAAGTACCAATGTGAATAAGTGATCATTAGCGACTGATCAATCTTCGTGATAAGTTTAACGTTAACTCATTATCAGAGATAAGATACATTAGATCGCACAGTCTCTTAAGTAGTGGTAATGCTATTGATAGCTTTATTGTTTTTACATCTATTAAAGGGATACACTTACGAGAATCTTATGCACGAAATCTCCATCAAAAGGTAACAGAAATCTGTTACTAAATGCGATCGAAAGTACGAGATATCTGAATCCGAAATAAATTCCAGAGTTTTGTTAATTAGCGCTTCCAGGAACAATCCTTCCAGTGTTGGAGAAATAGCGAAGGAACATTGCGATACACGGATGCTTTGGATTCTATCTGTGTCATATCAGAGAGAAGTTTACACAATAATCGTGCAAAAGGAGGTAATCGCAATCTTTCTCAAGGAGAATCAAGAAATAAAAAATAATGCTTCTCCAAGTTTAGATACTTAACTATTTGTGGTTATTTTTATAGGCAGTATATTTTTTATAAGGAGAATTATTTATATATAGCACGCGCTCAGTAGTTATCATCTAAAAAATGTATAAATTTTACTCAAATGAAGATGTGCATATTTTTATTATCTTGATATTCGATATTTCATATAGATTTAGCTATAGATTTTTTTTTTTTTAGTATCATTTTATCGACCAGTAATGGTTGAACATAAATTTTATTCAAATGAGAGTGTGCATATTTTTATTATTTTGCTATTTCATATAGATTTAGCTATAGGTTTTTTTCTTTGGTATCACTTTATCAATTAGTAATGGTTGAACACTTATTTATACTTTTTTTTTTATACATTTTTCAGTCGTATTGATCAATCGTAAATATTTCCTTGATATTGGCTCTGTTTTGGCTTAGACAGGAATATATGGGCTTTTCTTATATTTATCTTACATCTTTCTTATATCTATAGAAATGTTAAACCAAATTTTGTGAAAATGCTACTATATTATTCGCTGTCCATTATTATAGATTAATTAAATCTAACAATATTTATAACATTAATATTAAACAATATATTTTTTTATTTATTAGATTAATATTTATATAAGATTCCATAATCTATAATGATTTTCTATAAGTAAGTAATTTCTACAAATAATTTTTTAAAACATGATATCGCTCAAAATAGTCATTTTTATATAAATGATAATAATATATGGAATATTGCAAAAAAATTTACAGACAAAACATGTTCTACTTTTTTTTAATTGTGCAAATTGTACATTGTTTTTGAGATTTTTTATTTCCATTATTATTAGTCGCTATATTTATAAGTTTATGTTTTTCAAAATTTGATAATCTTCCTGTTTACTATATTAGATAAATCTTTATCATTTTCACAATCTTCTATTCACGAAATTGCCATTTTATCATATGCAAGAAATTATTATACGTAATCTTTTTTTCATTTAGCATTGTATATGTTTTAAATTGAAATAATTGAAAGTGCACAGTTGATAAAAAATATTACTCATTGTTATTTCTTTGTTTTTTTAAAAATTGAATAATAGAATAGATATCGATTCGCACAATTTATGCCTTTTATGTTATTGTAATTTATTCATATTTATTGTAATTTACTGAATCAGACTGTATCGAGCAATCTGATCTTTTATTTCTGTTTCTGGATTCTAATAATTGTGAATATATTATTGATATATTTATGTTTCTTTTGCCATTATTCCATATTTCTATTCTATTTCAAAATATAATGGTTTCTACGAAATACATTGACCTCTTAAAATTTTTATTATTAGAAATGATTGAAATTTATTTATTTTTTTTTTTTAATTGTTTCGCATTTTGTTTTTCAGAAGAATTTTAGTTATATTAACATTGTTATAATAGTTATTTTGATAAATATGGCCACCTGATCTTACATTAAAACAGTGTCTTCTAATTTTTTTCTTCACTAGCATACATGTGAAAATTGAATACATATTCTATAAGAGCTTCACAGAATTTTTACAAGTATTCCATATTTTATCATTTTTAGGATTATATTTTTTAATCGAAAGTCTACTTCTTCAAAAAATTATCGTCCAAAGACAATTGTTGATATTATATTATATATTTTATATATTATATATTATATATTTCATCAAACTTTTTTTTAAAATAATCAATAACTTAACAAGCCCATTCAATTAGAAGAATATCATTGTTACAAAAATGTATTCTTTGTACAAAATTTCTGCCCATTATTCATAAGAAGAATGGAGTTTCTATACTTGGACTAGTTGATCAATAGTCGTAAAGAATATTCTTTTTTACTTGTTCCAGTAGAACTATTAGATCTAAAAATTTCTTATTTCTTATTTCTGATATCGTGATATCTGTCCATTTCCTCGTTTTTGATACAATTTTATATTTATATATTTGATAATGATATTCGATTCCCTATTCGATTTCCTTATCAAATATTCAAAAAAGAAAAAAAATAATACTTTCCAATGAATAAATTTACATCATTCGAATTCTTCGAAACATTTCCAAATAATTAATTCATCATTGATTTCAATGTTATTTGGATCATTATCTTTTGAATCATTATATTGGCAATATACAACATCGAATAATTACATCTCTTTCATTCATCACTATTATTGAAAAATTTTCAGAACAGTCTGACAGATCATCTAAATAAAATTCTCCACTATTATTTTTTTTTTATTCATCGCGAAAAATAAGATTTAAAAAATTATATAAAAATGAGAACTATATGAGAATATAATCTAACAGTTATGTCTCAAATTATTGGTTGCTGTGGCAACCGATTAATAGGCTATCGGTTGATAAGCATTGGGAACAATAAGCCGATTAATAAGCTATCGGTCGGTAAGCATCGGGAACAAGTCAATTAATAGACTACGGTCGGTAATGTATATGTCGGTAAAATACATTTAGATAATCTTAATGTAACTACATTATCTTTTGTAATCAAATCCAAAGTGCATTTTGCATAATTATTTATTTGTTCTTCGATTAAATTTTTATGTTACAATAAATTTAAAAATATTCATTCTTCCATTAATATTTATATTCCATTAATTTAATATTTATCTTGCCAAAATAACCAATGCCATTCAAACCATGCTGCTGTCTCTTTTTGTCATTGCACTATCTCTTTTCGTGTGTCATGAAAATAATATTAAAATCCATCAGGACCATCGAAGTTAAATTTTTTTTTTAACTGGGAATAGTATTCTACTTCCATTTCAATGCACTCTTTCTTTTGTAAAATGTTCTGTTTTGTGTTCCGTCGTTAACGCAGATTTCTTTTTTACTTTTAGTTTCTTAATATTTTTGCACGATTATAGAACTCGAGGAGTACTTGAAACACTGGCACTAATATTGTATTTTTATGTTATTTGCTTTGTTGTTAATAGAGGATTAGAAATTACACGCAAAATTGCTCGCTTATAATTGAATAAAGATAATGATACTTTTCTTTTTTCTTTTTTTTTCTTCCATAATCTTGAACATTTTTAAAGAAATCGTGTATTATTTTATGACTTCTTTTTATTACTATTGATATTTTGCTATTGATAACTATAATTCTTTTAATTCTAGAATCTGTTTCTTTTTTTTTTTTGAATTCGTTTAATTTTTTCCACACTTCATATTTGCAAATTTATATAATATGATATTGTAATCTTTATTTATTAATGACGAAATATTGAATCATTTCTAAACATATTAACAAAATATGCTATTATTTCAATCTCGGTATGGAACAGTTTTTCTTTGATATTCAAAATTTTATTATATTATGACTTATTTCCAACAAACCATATATTTTGAGCTCTTAATGTTTTGATATTATTTATCATAGACTGAAAGTATTACACGAGTTATGGAAATTAAAGAAGCACATAACGCATGAAATGAACAGAACGATATTCAATTTTAGCGAGAAAGAATGTTTCTTTTTATTTTAATTTTACATATGACTATTCGTGGCGTTTCAATCACATCATAATTATACTATTACTACTAATTTTTACTATTAATTTTATACTACTAATTTTTTGTCGATTCTTATTCTTGATAAATTAAAAATTAATATTTTACATAAAAGAAAATCATAAATTATAAATTAAAGATTTAGATATTAGGAATAAAGAAAAATATTTAGTATTATATTTAGTATTATATATTATATTATTCAATATTTAATATTATTTCCTGAAAATTGAATTTTATTTATTATTATTGGAAATTGAACGTTGTATTATTACATAATTGCATATTATTACTTAATTGTAGTTTTGATATTAATATAGCATTTATCCACAAAGGATAAAGTCAGATTATGAAGATACAAAAAATTATGAATTATAAATTTACAAATACATATACCATACCAATATACATACAAATGTACATATATCAATATATAATTACATATATACTAATTCAACAATCGTACATTAACAAATAATTTGTATTCATGCATTATATATAAGTTAATCATCTTGAAAATATATTTTCTTTGTATGTTATATGAAACTTGTTTAATTAATCGTAATAGGAAATCGATATGAATTTAAATTTCCTTCAAACATATATGATCGGACTAAATATACCTAATAATCCACACTAAATTTATTTGTATCTGAAATATTACATTTATTGTGATTCCAATATAGATTATTCACCAAAAATGAAGATTAATATTATTATTAAATTTAAACTCATCCATAGAATTTTGTTTATATGCGATCACTAATATAATAAACTGCAATTGTTCTTTAAATGTTGAATCGATATTTTATTTGAAATGGATAGATTTTTTTTTTGAAAATAATGCGTACGTTTATTATGGATATGTTTATTCGAATCGAAGAGAGTTATGAGGATTTTATTTGAAATGTATTCTATACGTTATATTCATATATATTTCATGTATATCTATTTTTGTACGTGTCATTTTATGTACATATATATATATGTATTTCAAACATATACAAACAATTTATATATTTTAAATAATATTAAATTTGTTTAAGAAAAATTATGAAATGATTTAATTATAAATATATGTAATAAGAAAAAATATATTTAATTTTTTTACTACGACAGTCTGTTCCATCATCGCCATTAAAAAAGACCCACGCCAAATGTATGTATATCGTGTATATAGTATGTATATAGCCAGTTTTCGGTTTATGTCTTATGCTTCAGCAATGCCGCCTTGACATACTTTTCTATATATATTTTTCTAAATATTAAATGATTATTAGTATGTCTAAATTTATGAATGAAATGTATAATGAATATGCTTATCCATATTAAATCCATAATAAAGTAATAGTTTTTAATCATGATTTTGCCAAAATTTCACTCCGTAAAAGTTTATTTACTCCAGTGATATTTACTCGAGTAATAATTTCTTATTGCATTATTAGTAATAATAAAAAAAATTATTTGCTTGGTACAATTTTTTTTCTTAATATGGATTTAAATTCATATTATTGTTTTGATGTATATTCATGAATTTTTAAAATGAATTTTTTTTTAAAATGACGTCCATGTTACGTAACAATAGGTCATTGGCTTCTTCAATTAATTTTATTTTTGACTTTGAAATGTTTATATTTGCTCATCATTTTTTACACTGATAATCTAAAATTATCTTCATTTTCGTTATTCGAATCATTATTTGAATCTATTAATTCATTTTGAAATAGAATCATTTTTTTTTTTAATATTTTGACAAAACATTCATAAAACTTTTTTTTTAATTAATTTTTCAAAGGAAAATTTATTCTTAAATTTTGAAAAGATTAATAGTTATAATATATAATCTATAGTCGATCTTTTCCGAATTTTTACATTAGATTAAAAAAGAATTTTTATTATAATAATTTCTTATCGTATAAATATTCTATCGTCGAATAGAAAGAGTAATTTTTGGATGATTAAGAAGCATTATGCATGTCGAAAGTTTTTTTAATATGTGATTAAATTTATATGTCAATAAAGTGAAAAAATACTCTGCAGATATGGCAGAATTAATTAAAGTGACTATAAATGGCGCTCGTACACACTATCATCGTATGAATGCCGTACATATCCAGCGATCGTAATGAAAGATTTAATAAGAAAAAGAAATAAGAATAAATTTATATAGATGTAAATCGCCATTTATATATGCAGGGCGATTCAAAAAATAAGAAAAAAGAAAACAGAAGCAAAATTATGATTGTGCTTAGTGATATTGAATCTACACAGACAATAAATAAAATACGAATCGCATTTTTGTATGTTGTATAGATTCAATGTGACGAATGCTTTCGTACATTCATGTTAAAAAAATCATATCTACATTTCTTTAATACAATTCTGAAATAACAAATTCTGAAATTTTTGTTTGAGTAATGCTAAATAAATTAATTATTTATCAGTTTTAACATTTATTTCTCCTATTTTATATATTTTTTTATAAAATGATATTTATATTTAGATCTTTGATTAAGTCCTTTATTAAAATAATTACAACTTGATTATCACAATAATAAGATATTATTTATCTTTATTTACTTCTTATTACTTTTTTTGGTTCCGAATATAAATTTACAAATTTCATCTTCATTATTGAAATAAATAATTTTTTATTCATTGTATTAAAATTCTTTAATTCAAAATCAATTCTCAATTTTTTTATGCTATATCCATTGTACATATAGCATAATATTACCGTATATAACTGCTATAGTATAAAACTGCTTCAAATAATTTCTTTTCTCTTTTAAGAAATAAACGTTCTAATAATCGTTCTTCAATAATAATAAATAATATGATCATCCAATAAATAATAAGCTTTTATCATTTAAATCAACATGAATACTTCTTTTACATATTTAATAGATTTTCCTTTCGAAAAGAATATTTGATTATGATATTTATATTATGATACTTATATATATCTTTCATATAAGATATTACTTTTTTATGATGTCATCAATCATTTATTTTATATATCCAAATTTATTACAATATCAACATATCCTAATCTTTCATGTCATTGTTCTAATATTATATTCAATATATTCACTTTTGTTTCAAATCGAATATGAAATTTAATTTATATAGTTTATTAACAAGTTTTTTTTTTTGATACTTAATCTATTGTTCTTGTAGAAATACACATTATCATTTTTAAAGATAATAATTTAAGATAATAATTTAATTAAAGATAATTGGTTTTTCAGAAAGGATTGATAATAAATTTTTTTTTAATTGCAACATATAATATTTCACCAATTGTATTCGTTCATCACAATGGCATTGTATACATTCCATTAATATTTAACACTTCAACATCGATATTGTTTTTATTTTTGAACAGCGTATTATATCGTCCACACGAAATGCAATCACATACATTTTCATATTTTTAAATCATTTCTTTTGAAAGATATGTGTTTTATATCACTCAAATCGGCAAACCATATATCTTTATCTTTTATTTGTGTTGAGAGAATATCTTTTGTGTTAGAGATATCAGGTTTTAAAATCAATATTTAATATTATTGTCCTTTATCTTCATTCTTGCGAGCCAGGAAATGTCTTTTTCCATTTTGCTTTTTTCACTATATAATTTCCGATTTTCTACAGAAATGATATATGTTATTCCTTTTCATGTTAGTTAGAACTACAAAAATCACGGAAAATACGAGAATCATGGCGAATTTTAGTCTTTCAATATTCTTTCGTTTAATAGATTTAATAGATTTTTTCTATCTATATATAGAAGAACTTGCAATGTTTCTTTAATAACATTTATTCATTTATTAAATGATCTGTAAATCGTTCAATAATATTCTGCTCATAATACCAGGCCTTCAATGCAAATATTTTAAACTCGATATTTTAAACTCGATAAAATTTTTAAACGCGATAACAATAGGATTTTTTTGTTCCATATTTATATTTTTAAATCACTGTGAAACTATTTTTGAAATATAATTTGCAATCGATCTTTTCGGATTCATTATTTATTATAACATTTATAAATTAATTTCAAAAAACTTACATTGATTATTTTATTTTTCTCAACATATATTATACGCAATCTTATTCACATCTACAGCCATAGAACAGTTTCAATTGATCTCATTCTTTTCATCAGAAAAGCTTCATTCTTTTAAATTCATGATTTAACGTCCGTTTTATTTTCAGATATGGAAATCTGGAATATTTTCAGTTTATTCACAAATTTTCATTTGCCGTTTTTAGAGCTGATAATTTTATCTATTAAAATGGTGAAAATAATATAGTTTTATTTCAAGTTTTTTGTTTATTTTTTTATTTTTTTTTAAACAATTACGTTATTAGAATAAATAGATTCAAAATCTGGAATCTTTTTCATATTTTTATAGACAATATAAATTGTGATGTTTTGTCAACATATATAAGTTAATTTGATAAAGAAATAAGTATTATTAATAATTGTTATTTTTATAATAAACTCATTTTTCATAATTTTTATATAATATCTGTTCAATGTTATAAAATATATTTACAAAAATAAAGTTTTTTCGAATAATATTCTATATAAAGCCATGTGTTTTATTTAATCATCATATCATATTATATCAACTTTTTTTGAATTTGAAAAGTAATTAATTTTATAATCATTTTATATTATCACTAAGCTATATTATAGTCTCATTTTGTAACTTACTTTACTTGCATTTATATTTCTTTTCATAAAATTCATAAATTAAATACCATAAAATTGATTTTTTATGTTTACATATAATAAAATATTATAAATACACAAAATGGAAGAATTGTACAAAAATAATATCTTTTTGTTTCTGATTAACTCAGAAGATTATGGAATATTTAATAATATAATAATGATATTAAATCTAATTACATCCAACAGTAAAACAAAACTGAAGGAAACATAACATTAATGATTGAATAAATATATCGATATTGCATATTGATTTCTTTTTTATATTATCTACAATAATATATGTTATTTATATAGAAAAAGTTATACAATGTCATTTAAAAAAATGAAAACGATTTTTTATAAAAAAAAAAAAGAAAAATGATTTGAGTTTTTAGTTTTATAATTTATTAAAGATAATGCTGATAATTTTTTATTTCAATTATTTATTTTTAAACTATCTTAAGTATCTTAAAATCATGATAATTGATACGCTGATTACTATGAAAATTATATAAAATATTTTGTTATTATTCTTAATAACTAATTTTATTATTTGTATAATATATTATGCTAATTTATATCATAAATATAAATAAAATAAATATAAAATACATATCTATTTTTATTTATTTTATTATTTGTATAATATATTATGCTAATTTATATCATAAATATAAATAAATTAAATATAAAATACATATCTATTTTTATTTAAAGAATAACATATAACATAAAGTAAAGAAAAAAATCCGAATAAATAATAATTAATACATATGTAATTAAGAATTTGAATGAACTAAATAATTACAATTCAAATAATTATGTTAAAAAGATATAGATTGATAATCGATTGTTCGTGTTACAATACAAAAGGATATTCATGTATATATACATATATTTATTACAAATTTTAAACTTATATCGAAATTGGAAAAAAACAAGCAGGAAATAAAAAATTCGAAAAACAAACAAAATTTTATATCAAGTCCCAATACTATATCAGTTTTTCGTTAATTATATAGATGTCACAATTGTTAACTTGAGTATTCCATTAATAAGTTTGTTGCATTTTATGTGATCTTATTCATTATATATAATGAATTTATCTTAGATATATTATATATATATTTAAGATAAATTCATTATTCTTGTTTAGATTTTGAAACAAATTAAATATACATTTTTATTTTCTGATTCTGATTTATTTTTATATATACATGTTTATTAATAATTTTTTATTTGATTTTTTAGTAATATGTTCTTACTGTTATTTATAGTTTTGATTTTTCTATCACTATCGTTTTTCATTAAAGATTTATACATTTTTATATGTTTTTCATATGTTATTTTTTTATACATTTTTTTATTTTTTATTTTTATTTTTATTTTTCTCTTGTTTGATTTTTCAGCCTTTCTTTCATCGACAAGTCAGTAAGAATTATTGACAAGAGTTTTTTCTTGCCTCTTCTTTCGCCAATTTTATAATATTCCTTTTTGAAATTATGACATTAAGACTTTTTAAATTAATAGAAGGAGTTACTCAAATGATTGATTTATTATAAATTCTTACTCGAAATTATAATATTTGAATTTTTTACACTAAAAGGAATTTTTTCAATGAAAGGATGATCAATTATTAAAGAAGAATACAAAAAAACTTCTTCTATGATTATATAATTAAATGGCATGATTTCCATAATTCAAAAACTTGATAAAATATCTCTTTATGTTAATGTGACAAGCATTTGCCTCTCGATATCCGAATCTTCTAATATGCTCCCTTTTGCATCATCTGGATAGGTACCAGTAGCATCGTATTGGAAAAAATTGATCATATATTACCAACTGGTGCTGTATCTACCGACGGAGAAGGATCAAGAGAAGAGGATCGCGAAAGAGAATTTATCAGCAATTTATCTTTTTTATATAAGAGCCAGGATTTTTAGAGAAAAATCGAGTCTTGTCAAATATGTTTGCAATGGGTATAAAAGAAATTTTCCCTTTAAGTCAACGTAAGACAAATATATAGGAATTATGGAATACGAAGTTATCTGTCTGACTTGAATGATCTGGAGAAATATTTTTTTCTCAATGATCTTCTCACACTTATCTAATGTGAGAAATCGGATCATTCAAAACCAAAATGGACACTATTTCTAGCCTTAACAAGATCGAAAAATGTCAACTATAATCCCACAGAATAATAATTATTTTCAGGAAGTTGAATAATCTTTTAATAGTTACTAAATTATAGCCTATTTTTTAGTATGGCATTGTGTTATTTCTTAAAAAAAAAAAAAGTACAATAATAAATGCGAGAATTATCCTCCTCTCATAATCAATTCTCTTTTATATCGATTATATTGGATTTATATATAATCGATACAAAACTTAAGGCATAGTTGCATAATATCCCTTGTCAACAATGTTATAATAATATGCACATTCTGAATAAATGCACTGACTGAAATCTCACAAAGCAAAACATTTGATACATTACTCTACGAAGAGAGTATTCACAAGCAGTACAGTCAGTGACCAAGATATGTAAATTCATATACAATACAATATGTCAACTGTTCCAGTTTGTCTCCAACACAGAGTAAAGCAGGGGATCCTTTATCTTCCTGTTTCAATATATTTTTAGAACCACTTCTCTTCGCGTTGGAGAAACAGCCTGGATATAAAATTAATAACGAGGAATAAAGTATATCTTATTTGACTTTCGCCGATGACCTAACTACATAACGAGATCCTGGCCAGGAATGTCTTAAAAATAACAGAGAATTACCTTATCCTATCTTAAATATGTATACCTTATCCAAATATATCCATATCGACATCTAAATATCTTTCCTTTTGATGTACCGATGAAAGATTCTTTCTTATGTGAAAGATTTTAGTTTGTATTTTAATATATTGTATTTAATATGTATTTTAATAGTAGATAGCATATCTCGTTTGCGAAAATACGAATAAGATATTTGGGAGTTGCATTCACTTCCTGGGATAGGTTAAATATTTAAAAGGTTATTTAATAGGTTTACGCCATAAAAAGAAAAAAAACTAGTATTAAAACTCTAAAAAGTGAATTTACTCTGCACTTATCCCTATTATTTTTTTTAATTTCCCTATTATTTATTTTTAATTAAAGTGAGTATTTTAATTAGAAGTGGCATCAGTGAAAATGTTGAGACAACTTGACGGTAATCTTCGAGAATATTCTTCACTCGTTAGCGTCTACCGTTATGAGTTTTATTTAATGCGGACAAATGAAATGGGAAATTAGATTTCTAAAGCTGGAGATTATATGCATCAGCTTCAGTTTAAAGGAATTGTAATTTCTTAATAACCTCGATCATTCAAGCCTTTGCACGCGCAGTCGGATTAGAAAATAAATTTAAAATCTGACCAGACTCAATTGGCCGATTACATAAATCGATAAATAGAAGACAGATACAAAAAAGCGAGAATTAAAATATTGGAGGTATATACCGTCCAAGGGAAAACAGTACATAACTTTATACAAAATAGAAAATGTATAGTTTTACTACAACCCAATTCTGTTAAAACCATCAAAATACCCGATAGTTTTATCGCTCTTAACTGACATCACAGAGAACAAAGTTGCAAAAAATAAAGCCATTCCCCAAACAAATGTAGGAAGTTCTGAATACATAACGAAATACTCGCGCACATTCTCGGTGCACATACAACAAAACAGAGCGCATTCGTCACCATAATGATTTAATCGATTTGGCTATGGCAAATAAAATAAACAGTAGTGATTAAGAACCAAGTAGTCCTCGAATCAATCATAAAGAAGCAAGATTTTCGTGATCCGTATCATAATCGTATTATAAGGATGGAAGCTATCTTGGAAATAATAGGAAAAAGTTGTTAAATACCTGTCATTGCCCATCTTACTTCAAAAGGATAAATTGAGAACATCAGATGACGAAGTGCCTATAATCATAGATGATCGAGAAACAATACCAAAATCGACGATCGATGACCTATAATGACATTAAAAATTATAAAATCTTTTTGACAATGTCTCTAAGCCTAGATCAAAATATATTTATTATAGAGTGTCTTATAAGTTTTTTCTTTTTCTTTTGATACGAAATGAATACACGATATTTGTTGTTTAAGATTAATTTATTACGTTATATATCAACCTTCTGCTCTATCACCTTCTTCTCTATCACATCTCTCAGAAAGCTTTATTATTTCCTTTTTCCAAAATTGTTGGGGTTATTTGCAAAATATTTCTCGAGATGTATTTTTATTTCGCTTTATTTATCATGAAAAAAATTTTTTAATAACAGGAAAAAATAATGTAAACTTAATCGGATAGAGCAAGATCTAGGGAGTACAAAAGATATGATAGAACGCATTTTCAATCAAACTGTAATAATTTTTCTCTTACAGTCAATGCAACATGCGGTTTTACATTGTTGTGATGACTTCGTCGATTTGCTAATTCTGATCGTTTTTCTACTATGGCGACTTTCAATTTATCAAGCTGATTGCAATATTTTCCAAAATTGATGATTTCACCTTGAGAAAGAAGCTTTATAAACTATATCTTTTCAATCCCATCAAATGGATAAAAGAACTTTCTTTGGGTGAAGTCTAGACTTCGCGCTTGAAGATCTATTGTCCTTAAATCAAATGCGTTTTCAATTCAAATTTTAATTCAAAATCCAAGTCTAATCTCCAGACATAAGTCTCTTTAAAAAAGGATCTCTTTCATGTTGCTGGAAATGGAAATCGCACGTAAAGACGCGGTTCATAAAATCGGTCTCTGTCAATAGTTGTGGAATCCAAACTTAACATCGATTCACATATCCCATCTTGATTAGGTGATGATCTATCGTTTTCCTAGAAATGTTAATGACATTCATTATCTCTTGCACACTGTATCGCAGATTTTCAGCGGGCATGGCCTTAAATCAATAAAATCCGTATTTGTTGTTGTTGGCTGACCGCTGCGTCCTTCATCTTTTAAGTCAAAATTGCCAATTCTATATCTTTTAAATCAATTATGGATGATCGTAATAGTTGTAGCACCATTCCCGTAAACAAATCTCATGCATTATCTTTTTTAAAGCAATAAAACTAACATACCACATAACATACTACAATTGCTTCCTTTAGTATATTGAACAATATAAAAAAAAGTTTTAAAAAAAAGTGTGTCATCAATGAAATATACTTTAAAAGAGTTATTCTGGAATAACTGAAACGGCTAATAGATAAGGCTGCATATTCATATAAAAATAACCAGTTAAAGTCATTCCTAGCCTGGTGCGAAAAAAACTTATGGGACACCTTAATATTATTAGTTTATCGATTATGACATTCCAAACATGTTCACAAGCTTCGCAAATTACCGTGGGGTGTGATTTTTTGACAACTTTGACAGTAACCATTGTAAATATTTATTTATTCATTTATATTATATATATATATTGATTAATATTATTTATTTATAATATTATTATAATATTATTTGTTTTATTTATATATGATTTTAATTACCGATAATAGATGACTTTAAAATTATGATTTTAAATTTTGATATTTATGTTTTATGACCAAGATTTTTTTTTTTTTTTTTAATATTTAATATTTTATATGAATTTTATCCAGATAGATCTACTAGATAGATCTAATATTTTCTTTTAACATTTGATATATATAATTTATTTATTTACTAATTTATTTATTTTTTTTATTTTATTATTTATTAATTATTTTATTGCTGGAATATTATCCAGCACCTTTTACACCTATTATTCGAATTATTTTTTAAATAATTTCTTACTGAACATTTAATTTATTTTATATTATATATACATTATTTTATGTACATATATTAGGTATTTGAAAAGAAAATTCTTGCGGTTTTTAACTATTAAATTCAAATGCACATATCTCAACTCAAACAAAATTATTTATTAATCAAAATAAAGACCATTGCAATCAATGCACTTTTGCCAACGAGAAATAAGTTTTGTTATTCCGGTTGAAATTCTGGAGTACTGGAAGTGACAAACTCATTGAATGCCGTTTCAACATCTCTCTGAAATTTGAAGCATTTGTCACGTAAAAAGTTGCTGCTTAAAAAAAAGTGGTAATCGTTGGGCAAGAGATTTAGCAAGTATGAATAAGATAAGAGTTTCGTGGCGCAATTCGTTCAATTTTTGAAAGATCGGTCGGACGATGTATGGCCGGACGTTGTCATGGAAAAGAATAGAACTATTTCTGTTGACCAGTGCTGGACACAAACGTTGAAGTTTTTCGTCCATTTCGTCGATTTGGCAATACTGTTTAGCTGTAATGGTTTCATTAGAATTCAGGAAGCTGTGATAAATCAAACTGGTCACAGACCACCAAACTATCACATGACCTTTTTTTAATGAAACTGACTTTGGGAAGTGGAGCTTTGTCATGATCTCAGCCGATCGCTGATTCTTATAAAGAATTCATTTTTCATCGCACGTTACAATTCGTTCGAGAAATGGACCACTTTTATTGCGCAAAAGAAGGGCAGATGACATTTTAACAAACGATTTTTTTGATGTTCGTTTAATTCGTGCGGCACCCAATCAAGCACCCAATTTATTAAGCTTTTTTGTTTTTCCAATTTTCTGTAGATGGCTTGTTGTATGCGTTACACCCAATTCAGAAGCAAACTCTCGAACAGTTGTACAGAGAATTGGTTCAACTAGGGCCTTCAGGTCATTATTGTCAACATCTAATGGCTGACCACTGCGCTCATTGTTTTCAAGGCTTTCGTTTGAAATTTTTTAAACTATCATTGTGCAATACATTTGTTAGTGGTTCCAGGACCAAATGCCTTGTTGATACCGCGAGCTGTTTTGATAATTTTCCGACTTAGTTTGAATTGGAATAGAAAAATTGTTCGAATTTGCTTCTTGTCCATTATGTTCTCAACATCCTGAAAAATCAGAAAAATTAATTTGAAAATAAAATTAATATTTTCACAGAAAAATGCATTTTAAAATTATATACAAAATCAATGCACTAATTTAATCGAAAATAGAACATTTAAAATCAAAATAACAAAAACCGTAAGAACTTTCTTTCCAACCTAATATATATACATATTTCATATATATTATATATATTTTTTTTTATTGTTTAAGGTACATATGCAAAGATCAAAAGATTGGTTATCTCACCTTCATCCTGTTGCAGTTATCATCTGGCTATTAAATAAGTATAAATATGTTAATAAGCATTAAATAATCAAACGTTTCATTATCTAATAAGTGACATGCATAAGTGGATTAATAAGATTCTCTCTGTCTATTTATTTTCTAGAAACTACTGCCAAGGAAATAGACTTGGAAAAATTAGCGAGGAAAGAAGATCCTTGTTAAATTTGACTTTAGTTTGGCATTATAAGACATAAAAGCTGTAGTATAAATGAGATATGGTAACATCACTAGTGAAATATCGCTTTCATTTCTTTACTTACTCGGTTGGATGGAGCACATATTTCGATATTCTAGATCCAAGCAGGGAGTTTAATTAGGATGGTACATCTGTCAAAATATAATGCAAATATTCTAAGGCTAGCTCAGAGAATACAGAAACCTCGCATAGAGCAAAAAAGCAAAAACTGACTTGATCTTGATATTTAATATCCACAAAAATTGCGAAAGAATGACCTATCGATCCTTTTGGCTTGAACATTTTTCAGCCAGAGATGTTAAAAAAATTACCATAAGAACTGGCTTTTGGCTAAGACTTCATAGCAACATCGCTTTTTGATTCTTCGATGTCGGCTTTTCATTGCGAAACAGAATTTGCCAAGCGTTGGATTTATCTGAGAACGTGAACTGAGTCTACTGATGACTAACTGTTGCAATAATAATCTTGTTTAATATAAAAGAAACAAGTTCGAACATTTAGGTCAGGCATTCAGTCGAGTGGTCAATGATGCGAAACTATCATCCATCGCATTATGTTTGAATATTTCCAAGATCATATTCAAATGGCAATGATATTTCTAGAAATCTTTTATGGATCTAAAGATTCAAAATAATGTAATACTATTAGATAGCCATTCCTCGTGACGATCATTGCATGAGCCCCAGTACAGACATCTGTAGATTCATTGGGATTTCATTAATTGATGGCTATGCCACTTTAAGGATCGATTATTATTTTAAGTTCGATGTTGAGACATCGTAGAAGATTTAGTGAGTGTAGAGTAATTATATTATGTGCGATCTATTAAAACTCAATTCTAAACTTTCATCTTATTCATTTTATCAATATATTATATACTATGGAACATATATATATATATAT
>NW_025222686.1:115946-237433 GCF_014066325.1 Apis laboriosa
TTTTTTTTTTTTTCGTTCACAAATGGCGCAAAATTCAAATTTTAATTTTGGGATATCCTTTATATATTATTGAAAAAATTTTTTTTATATAAATATAAATATTTAAGTTATATTATATAATATTATATAAATATAATATTTATATAAATATAAAAATTTCAGAAAAGAATACGCTATTAAAACATTGAAAAAACGATGCAATGCAAAATTATACGTCGTTATATAAACGAAAATCGAATTTACTAAATACAATAAAGCGAGAAATTAGAGATTATCTGCATTAAAATTTAATCGACCGAATTTATATATGATTTCATACTGTGTAAATAATATTTATATTATTTAAATATAAGTGTTGTCTAATCAATATCGAGGAAAGATTTTTGCAATAATGAAGCTATTGTAACAATCTATATACAGCGTTAATAAATATATGGGACATCTTTGGAGGATTCCAGATCAAAACGATAAAAAATTATTTACATTAAAAATTTAAATTATATACACATGTGTCCAATAAAGCTTAATTAACAAGTTATAAGCATTTTAAGTTTGTATTAGATAGAGACGGCGAAAGAGCGATAGTACCATATTGCAATATCGCTTGCGTAACGGAATCCCTCGGTAAGTAGTCGATATTTTAGATACATAAGTGGTACTTTTTTATTTTTAATATAATTTCAATATGCAGTATACATAAAAATATAACTATTTAATGTTATCATTTAAAAAAAAATTTTTTAATCATGCAAATTAAAATTTATGTAATTTGTTTTAAAAAGGTTTATTTCGAATAAATTACCGAAAATTCCATGATACTTGATTGATACAATGTCGGTTGTGTGATATAATATTTAATTTATATCAAATAATAACAATTAAATCGTTGTATTACAATTAATATGCCTATCTATCAAAATCCATAGAGATAATCAAAACCCATCTCTATAAGATTTTTAATCAGAGAAAGATTGTATTTTTTTTTTATACAACTTGCATATTTAAATAATTTTTTATCATATCATATAAATATCATCATATAAATATTTTAAATATTTATAAAAACATGCATACGCATATTATTGAAATTAAAAAAGAAATAAATTTTTTAATTTTTCTTGGATCAAATTTTTTCGAAAAATTTCACATATAAATTAATGTAGATCAATGAACTTCGGCCAATAAATCAACTGACTATTATTATCTTTATCTCATTTAATTTTCGATCGTTTCATTTTTAGATCATAGAATTGAAGAAAACTAACGGAAAAAAGTAAAAAGAAAAAAAAAATTGCAATTAATTTATACATTAATCTATAATCCATATTTGATATAATCCATAAATGATATAAAATACTCACATTGTAAATTTCTTTTGTATAAATAACATATATTGAAAAAAATTCACTTCATTCTCTAAAGTATTATTCACGTTATTGTAAAAGACACTTTTGAAATTTTTTTCTTTTAACATTTTATTTTCTAATTTCTACTTAACACATTTCCATCTTTCGTTTATAAAAACTAAACTGGTGCATTGATGAATATTTCTTTTTATATCACTCATATTCAATTTCTTTTTATTATTATTTTTTAACATTTATATTTTTTAACACATGCTTAAAAAATTATTAAAAATTAATTATTTAATAACATCATTAATAATATTTATTAAAATATTATAAACATTATTTGCATTCTCATTATTTCACACAATTTCTTTTGTACTTTATAAAATTGAAGGCAATTAAACAAAATATTTATATACTGTGTTCCACTTTATTATCATTTATTATTATTCAATAATAATAGTAACCGTTCAGAAATAATTCTTTGTTGTTCTCCGCACAAACTAGTTTTTGATAATAATTTTATTTCAAAGAAAAAATTAACGAATAATAATTGTAATATGGAATACTTCTAATGATTAAAATTTGGATGAAATAAAATTTAATTAATAAAAAATATGAAAAAGAATATAGAAAACTCACGTTACTATTACAAAGGTATTTCTTCAACTGATTTGCTGTTCCAGAATTTCTTGCGTGATCTCTTACATTATGATCTCTTTACTCATATAAGCATTTTGAATCTCATATAAGAATCTCATATTACTCATATAAGTATATTGAATCATAATAACATTCTTTCATATTTTGTTATAATTATATTTTATTGTATGAAATAATTTTCCAATTAATTTATTTTTAATTTTTTACATGTTGTTTCGTATAAGAGTTATTTACAATTACTTTTTAATTTGTTTTAAGTTTGCTTACCATAGAATTCCATTTCATCTTTATTATCATTAAAATATTCTATAAATTAAATAATTTTATTTTTTATTATAAAACATAAAAAATAAAAAATTAATATTAATAGTAATTGAATTCTTTTTAATACTTTTTTTTTAAATTTTATATTAAATGTTCAAAATTTTAGCCATTTTCTTCTATATATAAAAATAATCTTTTTACAAAATTTTTTTTAATTTTTCTTAAATTATTTCATATATTTTCACATTCAGTAATAATTCTTATTTTTAAAATATTTTCATTTTTAATTTCATTTTTATAAACTAAATTCTTTAAATAACCCCAATAAATACAGAATTCTAGATTTAAATCAAGCGATCTCAGTGACCACTCTATTGGTCCTATCGGTCTATAATCGATGTATTTATTGTTTTAACTTTTCAGTTAAAATTCTTCTGACATTAGTACAAAAATAGACCGGTGCTCCATCAGGCATAAACCATGCATTTTGCAATATATTTATATAAATTTACTTCATCAAGAAGAGTTATCAATTCTTTTTTTTAGAAATCTTGCATATATTTCTCCAATTAACCATGGCAAGAAATGTAGCTCTATTAATTTATTATCTAATATACCCAGCCATACATTAATCGAAAATTGCTTTCGAAAATTTCGATTTATTATAGAATGATGAATTGCCCATGTATAGATATTGCGTATATTAAATATCTCACCTTTTCTGGATGTGGCTTTGTCCGTAAATACATGTTTAATAAAATTTATATTTTCATTAAATTTTTTTCGTATTTCTGAACAAAAAAAATGATCTTCATATATAATCGGAGTTAATTCATACTTTCTGATAATAGTAAAGATGTAAACTATAAACCATTGTAAACCATTTTCAATATTTGCCATATCAGATATGATTAATTCCTTCTCTTCTTGTTATTTCTTTCGTATTAGAATTAGGATTTTCTTCTATATCCCGAAGCACTGCTTCTTCTGTATTGAAAATTCTTAATATTCTAAATATTTCTATATTAGTAGAATTTTTTTATGAAATTCCCATGTGTTCTTAAACGTTCAATTACTCTGAAATGTTTTTTCATTAGGAATTTTCCAAGAAGGAAATTTTTATGCATATAATCTTTTCGCCTGATAACAATTTCCCTCCACTTTTCCGTAAATTTGAACCATGTTGGTCAATTCTTCATTCGAATACATAATAAAAAATATGTATATTTCAATAATAAAACACAAAATAAAATTAAGAAACACAAACACTATATTTACATTTTTTATTAACTATACAATACTCAATTACTATATTATTAAGAATTAATAAGAATTATGAAATATTTAAAAATTATAAATTATGAATTATATTATATTATATAATTTATTATATTATTATAAATTTATATTATATTATAAAATTATATTACATTATTTATTATAAATTATATTATACAGATAAATTATATAGATTGATAGTTATCTTTCTTGTTTATTTTCTAAATTTATACATTTTTATATACATATTTATATATCTATAGATTCTACATTTATATTCTACATATTTGCTATTTAATTTTTATTATAAAATAGTCTTTTGTTTCTATTAACACGTTGACTGCTATGTGTGTTTTTAACGAAATCTCCTTCAAACCACGCGCGTTAGTGTATCAAGTATATTCCAGAACTTCTACGATATTTTAGTAAGAATGATATCTCGCATTATTTATTTCCATCCTTACTATTCGCGTCCGCAATAGAAATATTGATAATATTAATTATATTGATAATAGTATTGAATAGTAATATTAATTTAGTATATTTTTTATTAATTTAGATATTTTAATTTGAATAATTTCGATCATAATTTGGATAATATGACTGTCGAATGCTCTTCGACTAATCGTAACAAATCTCCAGGATCTCTCACAATGTTATAGCAGGTAATCTATTGATCAGATCACGATATGTTCATAAACTATCTAATTGTCGTATCATCATGAGACTTGTGACACCCTTTTTGTGACACCTAAGTTTGAGGAAAATTCTTCGCTTGGATGATGATCTGTATATAAAAATCCTAAGACAACGGGCAGCAGTACATTCCTTTCACAGATCTCCTCGAACAATCTCCAGAACAATGCCATCCGTCGTTAGTCGGCCGTGTCTGAAACAGACAGTGCTAAGATATATGCTAAGATCAGCTCAGTTAAATCGAATTATGACAGAAATATGCAATCATACATGCTAACTAGACTCTCAAAAACAATCCTCCAATAAACATCACTCTTTGTTCAGGTTCAACAAAGATCTGCTAGCCAAACATGAAAGGACTTTCATGGAGAATTTTTCTGAAATTTCTTCTTGTAAATGTTGCTAGCAATAAGTATTCGCGAACAATTATATTCCTGAAATCCTCATTGTCACTTCGCCATTCTACGCGAACAGTTCGTTTGCCAAATAACAAATGATATAAAATTTCTGTTAAAATTCGTTCTAATATCGAAAAGAAAAATGGAAGAGTTACGTCTTAGTGAAGAAGAAATCTGTTACGAGGCTTATACAAATTTGAATAGCAGCGATGAGGAAGAAATGAAATTTCCCAGAAAAAAAAATATAAATAGAATTATATCATCAGATTCTGATTCAGATATTGATAAATGCAATAGTGATAGTGAATATAATGTATAAGAATATATATAATATAAGTATAAGAATATAAGTATATATAAAGAATATAAGTATAAGAATATAATAGTGAATATAATGAAGACATTGATGAGATTTTACGGGAATTGGTCATTGAAGAAGAAAAAAAAGTTGATACTGAAAATACAATTTAATTTAGTGAATGGAGTGATTTTAGTGATCGACAAAAATCATTTTCTTTTTCTGAGATAAGCAGTCTCATTAGAAAATTACTTAATGATATTAATCCATATGATGTATTTTCATTAATTATTGATGATGAAATAATAAATTTGCTTGTATTAGAAACAAATAGATATGCGCAACAAAAATTAAGTAAATCGAAGTTAACCATATTCACGGATACATAAGTGGATACCAATTAATCCTGATGAAATAAAAAAGTTCTTAGAATTAATATTGTGGATGGAATTTGTAAAAGTAAATTCTATATTACATTATTTATTATATATTTTAATTATTAATCGAAAAAATTATTAATAATTATTCTAATTATTAATCGAAAAGCCCATTGTATAACTTTTAATTACTGTCTGCCATTATGTCAAAAAATAGATTTGAATTATTACTGAGTACTTTCATTTTGTCAATAATATGTCCATTACCTGTAATAATCGACTTTGAAAAATCCTTCCATTTTTCGATAAACTGCAGAGAAAATATCAAAAAATATTCACACTTAGAGAACACATTGTTATTGATGAAACATTAATTTCATGGCGCGGAAGACTCGTTTTTAAACAGTATATATCAAATAAAGCACATAAATACGGAATCAAATTATTTAAATTATGTTCAAGTGAAGGATATACATGGGCAATAAAAATTTACTCTGATAGATCAACTGACGGTATTACAGAAACTGGATTGACATACAATGTATGTCTACAACTTGTAGAGAAATTTTTTCATCAAGGACGAACATTATATATTAATAATTTTTATATTAATTACGAATTAGCTATCATATTTGAATCGCAAAACTCATATAGTTGGAATATTAAAAAATAATGAAAAATTCATCTCAAAAACTATTCTTCATCATAAATTAAGAAGAGGAGAGATGATATCCAAAGAGGATGATAACGGGATTGTCGTACTCATATGGAGAGATACGCGGGATGTAAGAATTTTATCCACAAAACATGCTCCCATCATGGTACCAAGTAAAAAAAACAGTCACAGTCATATTACTTCTACAAGCCAAACTGAAACCCCTAGCTATTATTAAATATAATAAAGGAAAGTGTGGTATAGACTATTCAGATCAAATGGTTTCTTATGCTAGTACAATTAAAAAAGAGATCAAATGGTATCGAAAATTTGAATTCAAGTTCTTCTAGGGATTTCAGTTGTAAATACTTTAATAGTTTAAAGTTGCAACAAAAAAAAATATAAAAATTAGAAAATTATTAACAGGAAAATTATTAGGATTATAAGAAAATATAATAAAATCTTATCAAAACCTTCAACGGAGTCAACATAATATCGCTGTTCGGAAAAATAATTCTGATGTAAGTATTAAATGAGCATGCAAATTATGTTATTCAAATAAAAGAAGATAAATGGATCGATCAAACGCACGAAGAAATTTAAAAAAGACAATAACTTTTTGTCCAAATTGTCCGGATCAATCTCAACTTTGTATAAAATGTTTTAAAATTTTACATTCAAAATAATTTTTTTAATAAATTATTTTTATATTATTTTTATAACAATTTAATAGTTTTATTACATTCTATGGAATATTTTTCCAAATACCTACAAAAATCCTTCATAAGTAATCAAATAAGCATCACCCGAATATGGGTGACGCGATCTGATGAGAACTTTTGCTATCACTCGAATATGGATGGCATGGCAGTTAACGTGTTAAAGAAATATAAGATAGTATATGAAAATATGTGATAATATGTGATAATATTTGTTGAAAAAATATCTTAACAATGGGGGTTTGGTATATCCTATTTTTTTTTCATTTGTTACTTCATTAAAATTTCTTTCATCAAAATTATTTTATAAAATAATATTTTATAAACTTTATTTCCTAATTTTATTCAATATCCGAAGATTCTAAATAGCATCATGAATGTTTATTACAAAATATTTAAAAATAAATTTATTGTAGTTAACTATAATTGTAAATATAATTATTGTAAATTTAAAAGTAAATATGTCGATTCTAAACATGTTAAAAAATAATTAAAAATAATTGTAAATAACTTTTATACGAAACAATATGTAAAAAAATTAAAAATAAATTAATTGGAAAATTAATTATAACAAAATATTAAAAGAATGTTATTACAATTCAATGTACAAATGCGTGTATAAGTAAGGAAACAATGTAAGAGATCACGAGAAACTCAAGAACGATAAATTTGTTGATAAAAATGTTTTGACAACGACGACGCACAAATCCGATGCTTTCCTTTTCATATCTTTTCTTAAAATCATTTTAATATTAATCTTAATTATATCTTATTCTATTATACGAATATATTTCTTAATATTTATTAATTATAAAGAATTTATTATCTATTCTTTATTATTTATTTTATGCGCAAAATAAGGTGTAAAATAAGCTTAATAAGTTAATAAAAGCAAATAATGTATGATATGAATATGTGTAAAACTAAGTATGTGTAGTAAGTACGAGAGCGGAAATGTTTGCATCTATTCTGTCTGTTTGTAAAGAAACAAAATAAAAATAACAAGTAATCACGCGAGAAATTCTGGAACAGCAAATTAGTTAAAGAAATACCTTTGTAATAGTAAAGCGAGTTTTCTATATTCTTTTTCATATTTTTTATTAATTAAATTTTATTTCATCCAAATTTTAATCATTAGAAGTATTCCATATTACAATTATTATAATTTTTTCTTTGAAATAAAATTATTATCAAAAACTAGTTTGTGCGGAGAACAACAAAGAATTATTTCTGAACGGTTACTATTATTATTGAATAATAATAAATAAATATATATATAGTATAATAAAGTGGAACACAGTATATAAATATTTTGTTTGATTGCCTTCAATTTTATAAGGTGCGAAAGAAATTGTATGAAATGAGAATGCAAATAATTTTTATGATATTTTAATAAATATTATTAATGATGTTATTAAATAATTAATTTTTAATAATTTCTTTTGCATGTTAAAAATAATAATAAAAAGAAATCGAATATGAGCGATATAAAAAAATATATTCATCAATGCACTAGTTTAGTTTTTATAAACGAAAGATGGAAATGTGTTAAGTAGAAATTAAAAAATAAAATTTAAAAAAAAAATTTTCAAAAGTGTTCTTTATATATAACGTGATAACGTGAATAATACTTTAGAGAATGAAGTGAATTTTTTTCAATATGTGTTACATGTTATTCATATGAAAAAAATTTACAATATGAGCATTTTATATCATTTATAGATCAATATGTAAATTAATTGCAATTTTTCATATTTTTCCATCACTTTTCTTCAATTTTATGATTTAAAAGTGAAGAAAACTACGTGTAAATGAGATCGAGATAATAATAGTTAGCTGATTTATTAGCCGAAGTTCATTGAGCTATATTAATTTGTGTATAAAATTTTTCGAAAAAATTTAATTCAAGATAAATTAAAAAATTTATTTTTTTAAAATTTTTTTTTAATAATATGTGCACACAGTTTTTGTGAATATTCAAAATATTTATGGTGGAAGAAATTATTTAAATATGCAAGTTGTGTGAAAAAAAATACATACCAATCTTTCTGATTCAAAATCTTATATAAGTGAGATTAGTCTTTATGCATTTTAATAATCAGATTAAGTGTAATATAACGATTTAATTATTATTTTAAATCAAAAACTGTGCAATCATCGTACAATCAATATCGTATAGCCAAATATCATGGAATTTGTTGTAATTTATTGGAAATAAGCTTTTTTTAAAAACAAATTACATAAATTTTAATTTGTATAATTAAAATTCTTTTTTTTAATGATAATATAATTAAATAGTTATATTTTACGACATTTGCGTCACATTACCACCAAGTGATCTTTGATATAATACTGATATATTTATCGTTGTAATTTTCATTAATAAAAATAATGAATTATCTGTTAATATTGAGTAATATTTTATATATTTTAATATTATTTTATCATAAAATATACAGTTTATTCGCATTTATATATGAACAATATATGAACAAATATTTAATTTATAATATTTTTTTTCTTTCATGATTTAAATAATTCATAATTTTATCCATATTTTTTACATAATATAAATGGATGGGCTTATAAATTACATAATATGATATTTAATTTTTTGTTCTTCAATTTTGGTTTATAAATTACAAAATCCTATTTTAGATAAAAGATAAATATTGACAAATCTGACAATAAATTCATTTGCTATTTCTATTAGTATTAGTATTAGAACGCTGAAATTTATATCTTCTAATACATTTCAGCAATTTTTTTTTTTTTGCATAGAGGAAAACAATATAATTTATTTTGAATTCAACTATAAATAATTTAATTTTTAAAATCTGGGATTGTGGCTCGCTTATGACATTTATTTATTTCTTTTGAGAGAAGACTGAAATTTAACAACTTTTAAGAATTATTCCGTTACGATTTAAGCAGTCAATTTTTTGAATTTATATTGTCTATGAATCAATAGAGTAGTTAGTTAGATATCATATAAATATCATAGTTGAAATATTATAAATGGTAGAATATTACCATGATTTTAAAAATTTAGTATATGAAAGTTTCGGAAAATTATTAAATTATTAATGCATCAAAATTATCTTCAAAAGTATTATTATTTAAAATCGACTATAAAGGATTCAAATAAAGGCAAATTTTAGAAAACAAAAAAAAAAAATTTTAGAAAACATTACAAATTAACAAGAAAAAAAGGATTGAATATCGGAAAGGCTTATATTTAAGTTTCTTCAGTTCATAGATTTCACTGAAGAAAAATTAAAAACTTTAAAAATCAATACGGAAATAATACGGAAATATCCAAGTAATTGTGTTGTAAATTAAAAATATTAATACGTTAATATCTAAATGATATCTAAATAATATCTAAATGACTATGATAATAATATTTCTATAATATAATTGCGGTACTTTTAAGGAATTAGAAAAAAATGGCAAATTGCCAAAAATTAACCAATCTTTCAATTATCTATCGAGATAGAGTTCAAAAATACAATTAACATTGATTATATGATAAATTATATTACATGTTATTGCATCACTTGATCTTTGTTAACTAATCTAAAAATGACGATTGAAAAGACACAAAGCTTATGTTTATAAAACATAGCAAACATAGCAAAGTCTACAAAATAGTGTATTATTCACAATAATGATTTATATAAAAAACAGCAGAGATACGAAACAGTAATGTGATTATTTTATTGGATCGTAATTTTATTGGATCAATTATATTTTAAGGGAAATCTATCGAAAAATTAATATATCAAAAACGCCAGTAAAGATAAAAATTTCGAAATTAGAATTGTAAATATCATACGTTAAGTACAGTTAATAATTCATTCTATAGTAAATAATTTTCAAACAAAGATATATCTCTCATGTCTCTTCAAAAATATTACGTCCAACTAAAACAAGTTCAAATATTCGTCCCGGATATAATGAGCAATATATTGATAGATCCAAGATTTTTAAATTGTCGACGAATGCTTATAGACGCCAATGTATTTTATATTATATTATAATATTATTGTGTAACCAACAACAAACAGATAAGAATTTGATGTGGCAGAAGATCTATTTTGAATATGTGTTCGGAAGTAAAATAAAATGATCACAAAATTATCAATTCGGAGATATAATAGTTATGTCATTATTATATGATTTGATATTTAGTAATACAATAGCCTCAATTTGATTGATAATTATTTATATATGTGTCCGTTATTTATTTATATTTTATTTGAATCAATAGTTTATTGACAATGAGAATTCATGGCTTTTCATGAAAACATATATACAGAATATCAAAAAAAAGAATGTTATTCTAATGATCAATGTTCGCAAGAGAAATATCAATAAAGATAGATCAATAAAACGCTCATGATTTTTTTATTTTTTTCCATAATATTTAGAAATCTTATTCATGCATCTGATACAAAAAGAAATATTTTCAAATGAATTTGAATTAAAAAACAGGAGTATAATCAGCAAATATATATATATATATATATATTGGTTGATTTCAGACAAATTATACAACGTGCGAGAGATATTGTATAGATGCATAAAATATTTCCAAAAAATATTCACATTTCCAAAAAATATTCATGAATATATCAAGTGAATAAACTATCTCCAGAACATTAACCGTTTTTTATCTGTAAGATTGATTATATTCACCTTTTCCATATAAAGAAAAATATTTGCAGTAAAATAATTAAAAACTCATATTTATACCTATTCATGTTTTACAACAAAGTTCAAATTAGACCAAAAAAATATTTTTAAATTGTACAGCAATTCATTGTATAAAGAGAACAAACATCATTAGCGAAATCATTTCGGAAAGTTAGAAATATTATGTAAATAACAAACATCACCTAACAAAAATAAAAAATTAAAAAAAAATAAATATCTTATAAAATGGTAAAATATTTGATCTGAGTTAAAATGGTAAATTATTTGATCTGAGTTATCAGTGAATAGTGCCTGACATTTCAAGAATTCTAAACCATATCTTAATTCACATTTCTTACGATTCATTCTTCAATTTCTATCCTCAAGATAGCATAAATGGTTCCCTCAGAATTGCAGTTATCGTCTGGCTATAATACTCGAGCTCCAATATACCATAGATCTATGGTCATGTCTCGCAGGAACGAGCCTTGCCTTAACTGGCTGAATCGTGAGAATGACAATCTTTATAAATAGATCTTAACCGCAAGCTATGGTGCATGGCGAATCATTCTATTCAGTTTCGTGCAATACGATATCGTCGGAAGTATTACATTCGAGTAATTTTCTCTTGATTTACCACAAATGTTGAAATATCTTATATCTCTCTTTCAAATTGTCGTTTAGCTTCAGTGAAGCAATAAGATCAAACGTCTTTTTGACGTTCATCTAAATTCTGAGGAATTTGAGGATTCTAATCCCCATCAAGAGATTGGAGCTACTTTGTTATCATTAATTTCATTATCAGATCCCACCACACACAGATGAATTGATTAGTGTTACAGAATTTAAAGTTCACTGAAATTTTATATGTGGTTTTATTATTGAATGTTGCCAGCAACATCACTATTTCATAGTTGGTACCTATTTGTTTTTCTTCGATACATGTACTTTAAATGTTTTGTAAACAGATACAATCACGTATAATCAAATATATTCATTCAGCTAAACCCATATATTTTATTTATTGTTTTTCACTGCCCAGTCAACAGATTACGGACCCAGATTACGAAAGAAACAATAAATAAGAGGTAAAGTACAGAGCTTAGGTAAATTGAAAAAACATTTGAGTTAATTATCCGGCCTTGAGCAAACGTGAAATATAACCCTAATCGTGATGGAGTATGAAACTGTTCGTATTGGAAAATTGGCCTCATGGAAATTTCAAGTGCGTATTACTTTGAAATCCTGCGGTGCATGAGAAATAGGTGAATCAATTCTTTTGTACCAAGAGATGATGCGTCAAATCAAGCACACGATGCCTGGACAAAACTCGACAGTACAGCTCAATGCATAATTGCCACATCAGTGGATGAAAAACCACTTTTGCAAATTATCAATTGTGAATCAGCTAAGAATATGTGGAAAAAGGTGGAATCTGTTTGCGAACAAAAATCTGATACTAGTATACATGCTGTTGCAGCAATGATATAGTTATCAGAAGGAACCGGGCGATGATGTTGCTACTCGTAAAAATCAAGAATCTTGCACATCGGCTACAAACTCTGGGTGAGAAAATTCCAAATCAAATGATTATTACTCATGATATTATTTCCATCATTCAAATACTTTATTGTCTCACAAATCTTATTTCAAGGCTTACCATTGAGGAAACAAGAACAGGAAGAAACCAGGCCGAAGAAAGGGCAGAGAACATTGCTTTTATTGCCAATAAGCATCATATAAAAAAATTTCAAAAAAGGCAACGTTAAACCAGGCGTATGTTATTATTGTCACAAACCACGGCATTGGATCAAGGAATACAGGAACCGAAAGCAGCAACATCAAACGAAAAATACAAAAGAAGGAAAGAAGAAGCACTCACTGAGCCATGTCTGCAGAATATAATTTAGAAACATCCAATGATGCATGGCACATGGATGCGACTGAGCACATGTCAAATCGCGAATGGTTCTCATCGTATAAAAAATTTGACATGGCAGAGAATATTAAGATAGGCGATGGATATTCAAGCAATTGAATCAGGAAATATCGACATTCTTGCTTTCAATGGAAAAGAATGCGAAAGTATCTCAGTAATGTTTTTCACGTACCACAACTGAGTTTCAATCTTTTTTCGGCAGGTGCAGCTCTTGACAAGGGACTACGACAATACTTCGATGACAAAATGTGCACATTCATGAAGAATGAATGAATGAAGAAATATTGTTACAGTGGGAGAAAGAAAAGGTAAGTTATTCGTAATGAAATTTAAAATCATTACAGACGAGTATCAGGAAAATGTAGCAATGCGCAATTCTCTTTTCTGCTTTCTACAAACGAATGACTCATCAGAATGTGGATCAGGTGAAAAAAATTCTAAGATTCGAGAACATCATTTTTAAGGATTAAAAATTTTGCTGCGAAGATTGCATTTTAGAGAAAATGCATAGATTACCATTCCCAAAAAGCGATACAAAATCTGAACGCATTGGAAAACTCATCAGATCTTTCAGGACCAATGCAAGAAAATTCGCTTGGAGATATTTTTTAATATTGAAAGATGACTACAGTAGAAAAGCTTATTTTATCAAAAATAAATCAGAGATATCACAATATTTAGAGGATTTCTTCAAGAAGACTGATAAGCATTTAGAAAAAGGAATCAATAATCGGATAACGGTCTTGAGTTCGCCAATAAAGAAATTGAGGAACTAACACGTCGATATGGCATCAGAAAACAGTACTATTTACTCCGGAACAGAACGGCTGTGTCGAACAGGAAAACAGAACTATAGTTGAATTAGCGAGAACGTCATTACATGCAGAAAAATTGCCAATCAAAATGTGGACTGAAGCAGTTAATTACACTGTTTACACTTTAAATAGAACCGGAACCAATGGGGAGAAAGGAGTGACATCTATTGAACTATGGCTCAAGAAGAGACCGAACATTTCAAGTCTCAGAATCTTCGGAGAAGAAGTATATTTTCATATCCTTAAAGAGAATAGACGAAAATAGGATGTCAAAGCCGAAAAAGGCGTTTTCGTTGGATGTAATGAAAACACAAAAGGATTCCGGATCTGGCTTCCTGAAAGAGGACAAGTTAAAATACATAGGGATGTAAAATTCACAGATCAGTTCGACGAAATTAATTCAAATGAAAAATGGGAATCAGAGTCAAATATCATAATTTTTGAACATCAGAAAGATGACAATAAATGTCAAATCGAAAACCGTTATTCGGTCGGAAAACAACAAGCAAGTAAATTCAGATAAAGAATCAAATAATCCAGAAGACAAAAATCAATACGAACAAGACCGTTTGAGAGACAGAAATAAAATACGCCGACCAAACAGACTCACGTATGAAAATATTGTGATCACAGAACACTATGAACTGGAAAGCTATGATGACGCGATCAAATGGAAAGAAGTCATGGATGACGAAATTGATTCTTTGAGAAAAACATGGACATTAGGAAATCTGCCATCAGATCATCAGTCATAGATAATCGATGAACTTACAAAGTGAAAATAAAGAGTGATGAAAATATACAACGATTCAAGGCAAGATTCGTTGCTAGAGGTTTCAAACAAACTGCTGGAGTTGATCATGAAACGTTTAGTCCTGTAGCTAGATTCGATTCAATAAAAACTATCTTATTTATTACAGCTCCGAAAAAAATGCACTTACAGCAATTTGACGTCAAGACAGCTTTTCTTCAGGAGAACTCGACGAGGTCATCTATATGCAGCAACCGAAGGAATACGAAGATGGAAATGACCGTGTTTGCAAGTTGAATCGTAGTTTATATAGTCTAAAGCAGGCATTAAGATGTTGGAATCATTGTTTTACAGCGGTACTGAAAAAGCATAGTCTCACGTCCACCAGTGCAGATTATTGCGTATTTAAAAATGGAATATAATGGAAATGGAATAAAATGGAATAAAATGGAAACGATCGAGACTGATTCTAGCGATTCATATCGATGATGGATTAATTAGTTCAACAAACCAATTATTTATAAAAAAGTTGTTAGCTGAACTCAGTAAAGAATTTGAAGTAACATCTAATGAGATAAATATTTGGGATTACAGATTGAGCGACTGGCAGATGGTTCCATATTTTTGCATCAGGAGGCTTACACCAAAAAAATTTTGCAACGATTTCGGATGGAAAATGCTAAAAATGTAATAGCAATCCCAGCAGACCAAAAGTATTAACTGTATGTAGAGACATAAAAGTGGGACAAAGAAAAATCTGAGTTCCCATATCGACAAACAGTAGAAAGTTTAATGTATTTGTCAGTAAGCACTAGACCAGACATTCCATTTGCAGTAAACAAAGCCAACCAATATTTGGAAAAACCCAATAAAATTCACTGGAATGCAGAAAAAGAATTAAAGAGAATTTTCAAGTATCTAAAAGGAACAACAAAATATGGTATTCATTATTCAACTGAATAGAATAATATTCAACTGAATAGAATAATCACATTAAAACATTCAACAATGTAGATTACGCTGAAGACACAGAAATGAGGAAGAACTACTGGTTTTGTATTAAAACTAGGCGATTCCGCAATAATTTGGGGGTTAACACGACAGTGAACAGTAGCTCTATCCACTACTGAAGCCGAATACATAGCAGCAAGCTAGTCAAACTGTGAAAGAGATTATATGGATGAAAAGTCTGATCAATAATCTAGCTATGTTCAAGAACCTTACAATGACTCTTTACGTGGATAATTTGAGTATAATTAAGCTTATTAAAAACCCAGAATTTCATCGAAGAAGTAAGCACATTGACGTACGCTATCATTTTATACGAGCAAATTTAATGAGAAGGAATTTCTTCTGCAACATATAGTATCGGAAGATATAACAGGCAGAACTATTAACAAAACCCTGAGAAGAACAATATCTGAGATACAAAGAAATCGATTGAATATCAAGAGTATCGAAGACATGATAGGTACATAGAACTATGACAATCAAACATAATAAACATATACACACTAAACAAATTTCAGTTCACTTTTAGTGGGAATGTTATAGAATTTAAAGTTCACTGAAATTTTATATGTGGTTTTATTATTGAATGTTGCCAGCAACATCACTATTTCATAGTTGGTACTTATTTGTTTTTCTTCGATACACGTATTTCAAATGTTTTGTAAACAGATACGCGCAATCACGTATAATCAAATATATTCATTCAGCTAAACTCGTATATTTATTGTTTTATTTATTGTTTTTCACTATCCAGTTAACAATTAGATTTGATAATCTTGATATCATTGATTTCTTCATAAAAATGAATAACTCGAAGAAATCAAAACATGATATTACTCTTCATAATGTCCCTACTAGTGTTCTATAGATCTACACTTTCTAATATGTTAATATATTTATTAGATTCGATATTTTCAATACTAATATTTTCTCCAAGTATGTTTCTGATAAGAATATTCCTACCAGTAATAATAATAATTATTATTATATCAATAAAAATAGCAACATAGGTTTAGATACTAATAACACAAGTAGCTTTATTAACACAAACAAAATTCTGAAATCAGTTCGATCACCACCAATCTATATCAAAATTGCTGCCAAAGATATAGTAAATTTTAATAAAAAATTAGAATCATTGGCAAAGATTTTCATCTTAAATTGCTAGGCGATCAGATTCGTATCCTCTTCGAGAATACTAAAATTTTTTTTAAGACTTCCAAGGTTAATGAAAAAATCTTTTATTAAGACATCAAATTCAATTTAACAATTAACAAATCAAATTCCATATATGGATATCCATATCCATTGAAAAATCAATCTCCCTGATTTTAAAAAATACCAAACATAATGGAATAATTTTCATTCAAATCATAATGATAAAGTCTTAGACGAGTCATATACTAGAAGAGATTTACTTCATTATTGATCTAATTTCTTCCAATTATTTTAATACAAAATTTTAAGATTGTCTTGATAAAATTGTTTTTCTTCTATTATAAATTTCTTTTTGACAAACTTACTAATAGATTTGCAATTTGAAATCTCTGAGAATCTATCTTCTGATCATAGACCGGTCTTATTAATACTCACTAATAAATTATGGTGTAACGCAACAGTATCTAACTGATAATTACAGGGAGGAGACATATAAATTTAGTATAATATCTATAATATAATAATCTATAATATAATATAATATCTATAATATAATATAATATAATATATATAATATAATATAATAATATCTATAATATAATAAATTGTTATCGACTAATGAGATCAATATGAGTGATAGCTATATTGTACAGTTTTCTGAGGCAGTGCTTCTTTAAAACAACAAAGTATGTTAATGCTCCAGATCGATTTATTTCTCCTGACTTGGAGCTGAAAGAACTAATTAATTTAAGAATTAAGAATTAAAGAACTAATTAATTTAAAAAACGCGATTAAACGTCGCTAGCAACTAGAATTCATTCTTACCAAGATTAGTACTTTTTATTGAATAAAAATTCTTATTGAATAAAAACAAAAAAAAAAAGTAATCTATCTTAAGTGAAAGTAAGTAAAGTAGTATAGTAAAGTAAGTAACCCAAGATCAAATAATCAATGTGAAAATGAAGGATTATGTTCTGGCCTATTTATATGAAAATAACCAAGAAACCTAATAAGATACCAAATAAAAAATTGTCTGGATAATTTTCACACTGACAATATATGAAAAGAAAGTCTCCCTTATAGCTGATCAATTTAGTTCAATATTTGACTTAGCATATAATTCATATTCAGCATTACAAGCCGAAATTAATGAAGGATTAAAGATCTTTTATATTAGAGAATATTTTAATCCATCTTTTTGATTTTAGATTTCTATCTCCTACATTATCAATACATTATCAGACATATCAGTAGATTTAAACCTAATAAAGCTAATATGGATAAGATTTCCGGTAAGATGTTGAAAAAAAATATCTTTCAGAGTCAGTCTCCAATTATATATCATTAGAATTTGCATTTTGATTGCATATTTCTCTCTGACATAGAAGATTGCCAAAATGGTTTCCATCTTTACGAGAAAGAACTACAAATTTCCGAAAAATTATAGAGTAATCAGCCTATTACCAATAATGGCAAAAATACTTGAAAAAACTTAATATTTATATATATATATATATACTGTATATACTGTATATACAGTATATGTACCATATATATATATATATACTTATAGACCACATTATCAAAAATAATATCATTATTAATAAACAATCCGGTTTACAGATTATTTTTACAAATACATGATAAAAAATCAGTTTTAAAAGTAATAAGGACTGGTATTCCCAACGTTCAATTCTAGGCACTGTTATTTCTGCTTATATCAATAATATATCGCTTTATACAAAAACTTTGTTGACTTTATTTGGACTGCGATTTTGAATACATCTTTTAATCATTTAAAACTGAATATTTGCAAAATCACTTTAATCTCATTTTTTCAAAGATTGGAAGACGATTCTAAATAGCTATAAGACTTAGACGATATTATTTATCAGATCAAATATTTGAAGAATTTAATTTCTTCAATTACAATTAACAACCAAAATGTATTATGAATTAAGGAGATCGGATATCTGAGGATGGTATTTGATTCGGAATTGCAATCCAACAATATTGGATAGACGCAAGAAAATTTTGGCAGCAATTATTGTTTCAAACATTTTATAGATCAATAATCGATCTTGCACAAAGAGCTGAAATGTTTGATATACAAAATATGCATTAAACCGGTCATGACCTATGGGGTATCTGTGATTCGATGCTGTTAAGCTTATAGAGAGTGCAAAACAAAACTATATTTCAAAATTATATTCAACTTGATGGCTTCTGACCATCCTACTTGGGAGATTCATCACAAGGCTTATATGCCATACTTATTAACTCCCTGATGGTTAGAAATTACCAAATTTTGAACTATCAGAATTTTGATGTAGAACATTTTGAATTTCAGCAGAAATAAACTATCTTATGATCCAATTATCAAATTTTCATTAACAATGGCAATATTATTATCATAACGATAATAATAATTTCATTTCCTTTTCTTCTTCGAATGACAGCATTCCATTACATGAACACTGGATCTTCAAAGAACTCTTGCATTCTCAATCAGGTAATCTACTATTAATTCGGAAGAAACCAATTCTTTTTTTTCCACATTTCTCTTTTGTGTATGTTAGATTTGAACTTATTGTATGGATGTTGTCATTTGATGAGACTTGGAGATAACACTTGGTGTATCAGATATAATTGAGTATCAGATATTATTGTTGTGAGCTACGAGTTATTAAAATGTAATTGATTTCTAATATTCTCTAATGTTTCTTTTTGCATTATGAAATAAATGCTATATTTCTAAGGCAATTAAAAAAAATTTCATTCCATACATAATAAAGTAATGTCAGAAATGAGATAATTGTGAAATTCGATATATGTGAGAATTTGGCGAAATGGCTCAGTCAGAAGAAGTTATAAAGAATTTAAAAGCAGCTATAATGAAAGAAACATCCATTTCCGATTATTTCATACGTTTTGATAAGACTCTGGAATTGGATAAAATTCTATCCGAACAGAAATTATGCATGTGCACACATGGGATCCTAATTAATCCTAATTAAAGTCCTAATTAACAATACGCTTAAATTTTTTATTTGTCCGCGTTTTTCAGAAGATGTTTCTTCTTCTGCGGACATCAAGAATTAATTAACATTAATACAATAATTAATTAAACATTAATACATCAAATCATTTCTATAAATATGCTGAGAGTGTCAGATTTTGCCAAATCTACTAGTTGAAGGGTGAATCCATCGTCAAATTCGCCTTGCATTTGAAGTAACTTCGCGCGAGCATTCCATAGAGGAACAAGATATACGTCAAGAGTATAAACAAAAGCCTATTTCAGACATAGGTATATTAATGTTCGAGACCGTCAAAGAAGTAAAAATTGTCTAAACGCCTACAAGAAACATACGAAAGGAGCCTAAGAATGGCTGTTCTTTATTTGAAAGCTGCCACAACGGAAATCGTCAAAAGCATTACATCTTCTGAGTCGACAACAGAATTAGAAAAGACCAATACAAAACTAAGGTTTCAAATAGAAAACCTCCGCCAGGAATTCGAATCTCTACGTTTGAGGAGCACTGCTCTCCTGGAATCCACTGGAATCCTGTAAATTCAGGCAATTACAAATAGCGCCACCTCCGAAGATTGTTCACATACCGCCATCACGTTTGCCCAGGGATGAGAATAGTTTGCTTATGGCGGTCATAAATGAGTTTATTGATAAGAAACTCGCTAAATTCAAGAGAGAGTTAGATTATTTGCAACGGGAACAACGCAGTCGCGAGAACTGTCTTGATACAATGAGAGTACAAAGAAAGAGAGCGATGAACTCGTCCGCAAATACGTCTGAAATATCTACGCGGCAATCTAGGATTTTGATAGAAATCAAAGATTAACCTGTCCAGAAAATGAGCGACAATTGTTGGAACAAAGAAGAAACGCAGAATGCGCGGTGCAGAGGCAAAAAAACTTACATCTGTCTCGAACAACGGTAAGAATTCTATAGGACTGACAAAAAAGATACGATCCAATCTGCAAAAATGGGTGGAACAATGCCACCAGGGAAAAAGGTACAGGGAAAGCCAAAAAATGAGAAAAAACCGAGCGCAAAAGTCAGTACACCTCTCAGTTCTCTTTGTTAGGTCAAATATAGACCTAGCAGAGACAGAAGATTCGTCCGAAAAGAGATACAAAGGACATTCTAATTTTGGAGTTTCTTAGGCGGAAGAAAGATGCCAAGGTGGATATCCTGGCATCTGGTCATCTTAGAGATACTCTAAAGGAATTGAGTATGAAAATAACGTGCTCCCACTAAGAAAACAGAGTTCCGTTTTCACGGACTTGATAGTCCAAGAATCAGCGACAGATTTAAATCAGATATTTTGCTATAGCTGATTTTTATTTATATGAAAAATGTAACATTATAATGAAGTCTCCTGGATATCAGCTGCGACACTATGAGATATATAGATGGGCTAGCCTCTCACGCATGTAAATTAATAATTAAAAAAAGATAAATCGCCAAAATTGAAAATTTATATGTTAGTTAATGATGTTAGAAACAATCCAAAAAGTATAATCAGCTGGTTGAAATGTGCATCGTTATGCGTCAGCTGTTTATATAAACATATATAAAAAATCGTTTAATGATTAAGTTTAATGATACCACCAAAACTGAAATTTAATTAATAATTTATATTTATTATATCATTATATTTAGCATAGTTTAGCATGATAGTTTAAACAAAAAAAATAGTTAGTTGATTGTATGCCGAGTGAAAGACCGTCAGTTAATATCAAGTCAAAGTAGTGGCGCGCTTATGAATGCGCTTATGGCACATAATTAAGCGCCACGAGTATCTTTCATTATGTCACTTGAAATGAACTTATGTCTTTTTTTCATCATATAGTCAGCTGATTTTTTTTTTATTTAAACTATTATATCAAATATTATCATGCATTATATAACATATATAAAGTTATTCTGCGCAATGCGTATTTTACACGTTTTACGTTTTAATGGTTCTTAAACAATGAAATAAATAAAATAATATAAATATAAATAAGTATATATAATATAAATTAAGAAATAAAAAATAAAAAATAAATGAAAGATTCATTTCAATAAAATAAAATAAATATTATAAAATAAAATCGGTTGTAATTTAAAATAAAAAGCTAGTTTAATCGTTTCAATCTTCACTGTTTCTACTATGTAAATTGACAGTCTTTTGTCTTTAGATTTCTATATTTCGGCAAAAACTGCGTAATTAACTGATGCGATTTAATTCCATTTCTCTTACAATGTTTCGGTTTGATGCAAAACAATGCGATTATTGTGATCGTTACATCATTGAATAAGATCTATACTATTATAATATCAAAAATAGTGCCTTTTTGCAAAAAAAAAAAAATTAAAATCTTTTACGGATGATACTTTAAGGAAATGAACGGAAATATTCACAGTTTGCAAAAGCAATAATTTAATAAGAAAAGAAACTCAATGATTTTCAATTATATTACATCAACTGTTACAACAACGAAATGTTAATATAACTAATTTATTTATGCTGATGTATTTTTTTATAGTTGTTTACTCGTAATTTTGTCTTATTTTTCTTATTATTTTTTTGATTAATCTTATATTTATTATATAGTATATATTTAATTTAGAAAAACCATCTTTAATAATAAATACAAGAAATTAAACATTTTGTTTAAATATTTAGTTTTTACTATAATAACAATAATTAATAGTATTTGTATAAAACAGAGAAATAGTGTTTGTAGCTTAATTAAATTAAATTTATTTATTAAAAGTGCAAGAAATACAATTTTTGTTTTTTTTATGGAAACTCTTCCAAATAACTAAACAATATATTTTAATATGTAATGTAATATAATAATGTTAAAAATAAAACCGAAAATATTGGCCGGAGGCGCCAATGTTGCTGATGATTTTCATAAAAGCGTAGGTGTTGTTAAAAATACGGGAATACGCTTGAAGATAACGATATTATTGAAAATGTTATTAAAGATGACGTTGTTGCGCAAGAAGATGTCGCAAGTGTGAGTTGTGATGATGTTTAAGGTGAGAAATGTTTTATAATAGCTATGAAACTTATAGATGTCAATAAAAACTAATATTAATTTATAGGTAAGAACATTTCTAAAAAAGCATAAAATACAGCACAGATATTTGTTACTGCATATTTTAGAGACATTAGAAACAGAAACAGTATTTCAGCGTATAGAAAACAAAGCGTTTGAAACAAACGATCACACTATGTAAAATAAGTTTCAGGATTTATGTTCGAATAATCGATTAGTGTTTTATCACAATAACTGCAAAAAAAGATATGAACATTCATATAAATCGAAATTGACTAAAGATAAAGATAGATCAAAATGGCACACCATTATTCGTACCAGATTCGTGCAGAAGCTTATGCAATTATTGATAAGTTTATTCAAAAAAATATCATTGATAAAGAGCTTCTTTTATGAATTTTTTAAATAATATGTTTATAGATTATTTAATACAATATAAATAAGATATATCGATATATATGCATATTATACTGCAAAATCATATCATTTAAAAAAAAAATTAAAAAATTTATTAAAAAAATTCCCGAAAAATATTAATATTATAATTTTTAATAACAAACAACTTGGAAACCCATATAAAGCTACTATAATACAAAATGAAATTGAAAAACATGACGTTTTAAAAACTGCTGCAACAATTTTAAGAGAAAGAATTAATAATATTTCATATAATAAATTGCCATACCAAATTTAATTAATTAGCGAATGCGAAATGAAAAAACCAGATACTTTGATTAAATTTTATTTGAAAATATTTTACGACGAAAATTACCAACGTAAGCACAGTAAAAGATTAGCTAAATTGTTTTCCGAGAATCTCATTTATTTTATATATCTAATGAGCGAATAAAGCCCTCAAAACAAATTTGCCTTGACATGTCTTTGAAGAGTTCAACGAACAGTAAAAAAATTATTAACATAGTTAATCGATACAGACATTATTATAGCTACACTATCTTGGAAGATATCGAAATCGAACGTTTACTTCCAACGCACATTCTGATATTTATCCTAAGAGCATCAATCGAGTACCTGGCTTGTGTATCAATCTTGTATTCAACAATTTTGATCACATAGATACCATAAATGGTAAGGATATATGTATCGTGATACAGTCGGAATAATTTTTCAAAATCACGACGAATCAATAATTGAAAATATCGATAATTTCGTTCAACAAGATAATGTGAATGTTAATTTTGAAAACCGAAATATTGTCGAAGATGAAGATATTGTTGACAATGAACATGCTGGTCGAAGAGAGGATTTTATTGAAGGCACATTTGTTGCTGAAAGGGATGATTCAAATAGTAAAAATAGTTATAATAATAAAAAACGAAGATGTGCTTTCGACATCATATCTCACGAATTGTAACCATATCAAAAACGATTTAGACTGAGTGGAAATATGCTGCTACTTGTACCATCGCGTTTGAAGATACCAAATTTGGAATCATAGCGGCAAATTAATTTTGTATGGATGCTTTTTTATATGCAACTTGCATATAACTATTTTTCATATCAGCTGACGGTCTCTCACTCGATATACAGTCAGCTGATTATTTTTTTAAACTATCATGCTATTACTCAAATTTCAGTTTTGGCAGTATCGCTAAACAATTGTTTATATATATTTATATAAGCAGTTGATTGTACTTTTTGAATTGTTTCTAATATTATTAATTAACGCAAAAATTTATTTTTTTTTAATTAATAATTTATATGCGTAGAAGGCTGCCGTAGTCCACTGATGCTAATAACAACTATAATAATTCACGATATATATTATATAAATATGCTTCATTATAATGTCACATTTATCATATAAATAAAAATCAATTTTGGCGATTTTCAAAAAAATCTGTCGTTGGCTCTTGGATGATTCGGTCACCATTGCCGATATCGTGACGGACAATGTACAGAGTCCGAAGTGTGAACGATCAAGGTCACCGAAAAGAGATTAGGGATAATTTATATTGCTAAACTATAATTAAAATTTGATTTAAATGCTTTTAAATTATTCAAATTTAAACGCTTGAATAAGAAACTAAATATTTGAAAATCGCAGAATTTGAAATATTAATGAAATATTTAAACATATATGTTAAACATATATATATCGATTGCTTCCGAAAGATGTTTTTCAACTGTTGAAAATAATGTAATATTCAAAAAAAATCGAAGTTGTCAAAAAATGTAAAGATTTGTAGAGATTTGATTGAATAAATTTTGTTTATGAAAATAATCTATTAATTTATTTTTCCACATTTCCATAACCTCGAAAATTGTGATACCATAATTTTGATATAAATTAATATCAATAATTTAAATATTACACGAATTAAAATAAGGAATTAAAATGCATTATCACACGTGTAAAATAAATACACGTGTATTTCAATATATAAAAATATGTAATATGACATATATGAAATGCATGAAATATAAATATACACGTTTTTTTTCAATATACATTCAAAATCATGAATAATGTATCCATCAAGAAAAAATATTGATCCAAACAATAAACGTATGAAAAGTTCAAATTTTGATCAATAATAATATAAAATATATAAAATAACATATAAAATAAAATATATAAAATAATATATATAAAAATAAAATAATATATAATATATAAATAACAATCATATTTCGGAAGTCTTGAGCGAAACTATTGAATAAAATATCATAAATTTCTTCTTATTATTAATTTATTTTCTTTTTATTAACTTTAATTTTTATTATTATTATTTTATATAATATTTTATTTTGATTTAGAACATGTTTTTATTACATTTTTAAAAATTCCAATTTCTTTTTTTTTTTTATATCAAAAAACTGTTATAAAATTTTTCTCGTACTTAACTATAACTTAATTATATAATACCAAACCGTTATATGTAGCATTCATTTCTGAAATAAATTTTTAGATTTTTGATATAATTCTTTATTTTCATCTTTAATTAAATACACAATTTTCATAATCATTTTCATAATTTATTTTGAAAATATCTCTTAATGAATAATACAATAAAATATTAATTCTATTAATTAATTCTATTTTTCGTTTTTTTAATGCTCTTTCAATCCATTTTTATTAACCTATTATTCCTATATATATATTTTTGCACCATCCATTACAATGAAAGTGCATTTTGAAAATCTCTATTTTCCTATTTTTTCGTTGAATGCTTTAAATATATCAATTCCTCGTGTTGTACAATATAGCAATAGTACTATTGCTAATAAATCTTTTAGAGAGTTATTAATCATATGAAAATTAAACAAATTATATGATAATATCATGTTTTTAAAAAAAATTATTTGCAATTTTATAATACAATTTTTAATTTATTTGAAATATATCTATTAATTTCATTAATATTAATTAAATGAAATATTAAGTTTGTCGCAACGATAGTAAATTTTAAATATAGTTTTAAAATTTCTTAGCATTATTATTATAAAAAGTTTTCTCTATTTGATTGATTGCACTTTTTTTTTATTAATTCGATATTTGAAAAATAGTTGTTTACAATTTCAGTGCGATTAAGTATGATCTTTTATTTATGATTTTTCTTCTTCTTCATTCTTGTACTACATTTTCAAATTAATAAGTATTTTTGTTCATTGTGCAGAATATAAAATAACAAAATAATATTATTTAAACTGTTTTTAATGCATAATAACATATAAAATATAAAATATATATAAAATTATAACATATATAACATATATAACATATATAAAATTCTTCTATATTATTATAAAACAATGACACAAATGTTGTATTTTTTATTTTAATGACGGGTTTCATAAACATACTGCACATATAAATATTGCTTTTCTTCTTTTTTTATATTTGACTCATGGTAAAAAAATTTCATATACGCGCATGTACATACATATATCATATGTTTTTACATGACATTTGATGTAATGACGAAAAAGATTGCATCTTATCATTTATCTAAGTTTTACATTGCAAAGCAAACATAAAAGTTATTCACAATAATAAAAAAATTCCAGCTTTCTTGAAATACATGATTTTCTATATCAATATTTTTCTTTTTATTCGTCATGATTATCATCATGATAATAAAAATATTTAAAAAGACACAAATTCAATGAACCAAACACTATTCAATAAACTTCTTGAGAATATAATAAATTTTGAATACTATGATATTTATATAAACATGGATATTTAGAAACTTAAAATTAGCAAGCAAGAAAATAGAAAGAAATATAACAATAGTATGATATAAATATAATAAAAAAATTGATTTAAGAAACTAAAAAAAAAAAAAAAAAAAAAAAATTAAAATGAAAAGTTTAAAATAAAAAAATAATAGATATAGAAATATAGTATAGAAATAAATAACTTTTTTAAAAATGGAATTTATTAATTGAAATTAAATTTAATTCTTCAGCAACGTCACTATTATTTTTTTTATCACAAGAAATCAATTTTTTTGAATATTCAATTATTCTTCAATATTGAACTTCCCAAATCGAAATCTTTCGATTTTAACTTCTCTGCTTTCTCATTTAGATGTCTATTTGCTAAAACCATATAAATTTAAAAATTGCAGTTATAAAATTTATATATATAGTTTACTTATTATAGAAAAATAATACGTAATGCAAAATCACATTATCCAATTTTCAAACACATTTTTCACGATAACAAAAATGTTTCCGATGATATCAATGATCAATACAGAAAAAGTTAATAGAAAAAAAAACAATATTAGAAATAAAAAAAAAATAATAAAAAAATATTTTAAACTATTCGTTTTCAAAATATTTTAAAGCAACATATAGAGCAAAAATGCACACAATACCATGTTATATTAGATTAATACATATAATAATATAAAGAAATAAATAAATAAATATATATATATATATATACAATAATTAATAATAAGATACAAAAAATTAAAATTATTAATTAAACATTTCATATAAAATTAAATATATTATTTTAAATTTTTGAAGCAATATACATTATACGTAATAGAAAAAATAATTTATAAATATTATAAAAATAAATATTATAATAATTTTAAATTATAAATATTTATAAAATATTATATATAATAAATACATTAAATTATGTTTATAATTTTATATAATAATTTTTTTATCTACAATATATAATTTTTTTATATACAATATATAATTTTTATCTACTTTCTTTTGTTTTCTTGTTATTTTCTTATCTCTTTGGCATATACTTTTAATATTGACTTAATATTGATATCAACTTATAGATGATTTGTGATTTAATATTATTCCATTGTTTTATTTTGATAGTTCATAAATAGCTTAGTAGTAATGGAATTTTCTTAATCTTATATTTATAATTGATTACAAGTTAATTAGATTGAAATCAGAACTTTCAACTATTATAATAAAAAATTTTTATTTTGCAAATTAATTTTTTTGTATTAATTTTATAATATGTTTTGAATTTTCGAAATATAGTTTCCTCCTTTTCATAAATTTTCTTATAGAATGTTCAGATATTATTCTTTATGTACAATATCACCAATTTTTATTAAAATCTATTTTGTTACATAAAACAACTAGCATATAACCATTTCCAAACTTCCAAACTTCATTTTTTGTTCAATTTCACATACAATATTCACTTCTTTTGTTCTTTTTAATGATTAATTATTCATTATTTCTTTTTACATTGAATTTCAAAACTGCTTTTTTTAATGTTTTTGGTTTTTTAAATTTGAAACAATAACTTATGCTTAACTTGAATTTGAACTTATAATTTCGCAAGCCACTTCATTCAAAATAAATTACTTCTTTCATTTTTTGATGACATTGAAGTACATCCATACATTTTCTTAATTTTTGTTACATAATATCTTTTATATATATAAAACAATTTGTATCATTCATATAAATCTTTCTAAAGAAATAATTATTTTTTACTCTCATCAAGCGAATATTATAACATATTGATATTCCTCTTAGAAATAGTTATTAAACTGAAATAACTTGTATAGTCTAGAATTAAAAAATTATCTATCATTTTTATAATATTCTTAATATACACGCAAAATATATTTCATACACCATATATATTTTATATTATAAGTCTGCGAGTTTTCGATTAGTATTCGAATAGTAAAAATTAAATCGAATTATAATCAGTTTATCAAGTCAAATTGAATTTTCGAATTTTTCAAGTTACTGAAATTGATAAATTGTTTGAAACAACACGACTTATTTGAAAAATCCAAAAAGTTCGAATATTCAAATTCGGTAAAATTTCGAAATATTTGAGAATGAATTTTCAACTTGAGCAGAAAATTTTCAAATTATTCGACCAATTATACAACAAATATTCGTTCAGATCTCTAATTTTTAAATTACTCGAAAATATTCAATTATTCAAATTACTCACATATTTATATTATTATATCTATTATAATTTACTGACTATTATATCTCTCTAATTTAATGAATTTGTTTAATTTTCATATTTTCATAAAGAAAATATATCTCCTCTACGTGTTTAGTTAATTATATATCTTATATAATAATTTAATATTGTTGGACATTTCATACATTACAAAATAGTTTTTCACTTGGCATTTATAATAGATATTTATAATAGATATTATAATAGATATTTCTAGAAAGTTTTTTATCAATAATGCTAATTTAGAAAATCACTTGCGATTTTTTTTCCAATTTACAATATATTATACAATTTATATATAATATTCGATACAGTTTTTTCGTTTGTATTTTTCGCACTTATATCTATTAAGAATTGCAAAAATTTGGAACAATGTTGCAAAATTGTTTATACATAAATTTCTATATACATTTATTCACTGAATTTATATAGTATACATATATATGTATGTATAATTCATTCTCAGGAATTTTTATTATTTTTTCTTTATTAGTAGAAAACAAAATTATCTTATTTAATAAAATTTATAATATTTAATAAAATTAATCAAATATTACTATTCTACCATTCATTTCTGTATATCATCTAACAGCCAATTTTTCACATATAGATCAATAAATATTCCGAGAAGAATAGACTTATAAGTATAAACAAATTGAAAAATTGTCTTTCTTTAAAAATTGTCTACTTCTTTAAATGATTTCCATACCTTGATATAATAATAATTTATAATTTCTCATTCTTGACTTCTAAATTATCAAATATTCCATGTTCAGAAAGAATTATATTTATGGAATTTTAAGTTAATTAATCGTTTCATAATATGTTGAGAATTTCAGCTGATATCTATATCTACAATAAACTGAAATAATATTTCGTCATATATACTCAATATATTTCTTATACTTTTAAAAGTTTTATCCATATGGTAGTAGACCATAGATAATAAATAAAAATCATAATTTTCTTCATTGCATTTTTAATAATCAACTGTAAATATTCAATAAACTATACTTTATTTTAATTAAATTAAAAAAATCATTATATGTACAGAATGTCCAAAAATGTCATCCATAAACTGGAAATTTCTGAGATCATTTCAATCAATATTTTTCTTTAGAAAAACCTTTGTTACAGTTTTATTAACAAGTTATTAACAAAAAACATTGACCAATCATCAAGTCGCGACAATAGTGTTAGCTGTCAACCGAGCACAAACAAATTCAACATATCTCGAAAATAAAAAAGTATATTGAATATTATATTTATTTATTTATTCGTTCCTGATATATAATTCAATATAATTTTTCATCAATAAAAAAATATTTGTTATATTCAACACATTTGCGAAAGTTTTCGCAAAGGAAAATATTGTTTGAAATTATTAGAAATTTCAAGTTTACAGATATTTCCGGTTTTTGGAACCGGATTATTTATATTCATTGAAATATGTTCATTAAATATCTAATTAACGTTACCTGTTATTATTATTATTTTTAGATATGTGCGAAACATAGAAATCCATTGTTCAAAAAGTGATAGCTTTTACCATGTTGCTAGTATTATTCATAATAATATAATGAATTAAATTTGTATAAATTAATGCTTATTATTTAAAGATTCTGTAAAAAAACTAATTTAAATTTCGACTTATATGAGATTCGATATAATGATGAATGGTGAACAGTATATTTCTTTTTCCAAATTATTGCAATGTGTTAATGAAATATATCCATGTTTGTTGCATTCATCCATCCATAAAAAATAATGCAATTATCATATCATCCCTAATAAGTAAATAAATAAACAAATAAATAAATAAGCAAATAAATACATATACATATAAATACATAATATAATAAATACATTTTACATATTTAATACAATAAATACATATACATATACATATAAATATAAACATGTATGTATAACTAGACAATTCAGTAATAATTAATAATAACATATAAATGAATACATTATTTAATTAATAAACAAATTAAAAAGTTTTAAATTACTTACTTAGAAATTATATAAAAAAAATAATAAAATTATAAACATTTAAATCATTTAAAATGATTCCTTTTTTTATATTCTCTTTCTCATTTTAATATATTTATGGTATTCGAAAAAATGTTATTTGAAATAGTATCTCGTCTAAATAGTACAGAAATTCAGTTATTTTTAAAAATTTCTTGAAATCTTCATCATTGACTATACTATATAGCTGAAAATCTATTATCATTTCAGTAATAGTATTTGATAATTGAGAATTTCTATCTAATATAGCTTTTCTTTTTCGCAAAATTATTTTCTCTTGATGTTTTACATTGATATTTTATATATATTTTGTATTGATTTTAGAGAATCGAGTTATTAATTATTTGTAGATATTTTGTTTTATATATTTATAAGAGACACAATACAAAATATTTTGTTTTGAGAATCTTATTATAAATTAAATATATATCTTGTGTTCGATTTAATCTGTTGAAATGCTTCCATACAGCACTTGAATACATTTAGAATTAATAATGTATTTATCAATTATGTCTTTGTACTTCACGAGTTTTTTCATTTTCTCTCACTATATTTTAATTATCACTTATCATTATGATGCCGTCTCTAATACTGAGCACAACTAATACTGTCTGATCAGTCTTTGACATTCATGAAAAAAGAAGAATATTAGTATCGTTGAAAACAATATATTCTATATATTATGTTTCTTTGAATAAACAAAAACGTCATGTTTATATTCTTGATATCTAGAAATGAATCAACAACCAATATAAATATTATACGATATTATAATTAGATAATTAGGATAGAATTGTAATATCATGACGATACATATATGCATGTTACATAATTTTTGTTACATAATTCGACGAATGAATATATAGAAATTTATATATAAATAATCATCCCAAGTTTTCAAACTATTGCAATTCTCTCTAATCGGTATAAGTGCAGAAGATACAAACGACGATGAAGTATTGACTGAAGCTGGTCACATAATTTTTAAATGAAAAAACTGTGCCTAATGCAGATACGTTATAATATAATATATTATAGATATATTATAGATGAAATATTAAAAAAAAATCACAATCTAAGTTAGAATTATTAATAAAAAAACTTTCTAGAACTGCGTAGCATTTTAGCAACTACCAAAAATTAAAAGAATTAAGAATTATTTTTTAAAAGAATTAAGAATTATTTTGCAAAAAATGTTATCATCATATCATTGTATTAAATTATTAATTAAACATGTACAAAAAATATTTTTTCTTCAAAAAAATATAAAAATAAAGCAGATTCATTAAAGTTAAGTTTAAATCTTTTAAAATAATAATAGTAATAATATTATATCAATTTGTTTGGAATTCGTTATAACTATTCGAAATAAGTTTTTCTTAAATAAAAAAAATAAAATAAAGAAATTATATAATACATACATTGCATATTATATTACATTAAAATTCTGAAATATTTCTGAAAAATTATTTATTTGAAAGTAACTTATTTTCTTTTCATTGAGAGACACTGCTATGCAAATGACATGCAATACCATACTGCTGCCAAATGAACATTTCCACTCTATCATCATCTTATTTTACCTAACGCAAGAGTAAAATATTTATGAATCATTAAGAAATTAGCTTTATTGAATTTTTGATTTTTTGATTTTATTATTTTGATAAAATCTAGAATCCATTCTCTAAAAGTGTCTCACATTTTTAAAAACACTCTGTACATTTATTTTTCTTAAATCATAGAAATAATAAAACTTCATTTTTGAATTTATTTAAGCCAATTATTTAAACAAATTAATTTTTTTTATTAGTAAAAATTACTTTTTTAATTGTTTTTTTCAATAAATTTATATTTTTATTTTTTTTAAAGTCTATTTGCAAAATATTTTTCCTTATATTGTGATGTTAAAAAAAGTAGATGTTTCAATTTCAAAGTTTTAAATGTTTACATTCTTAATACACAATATATTTATTTTAATTGTCACAATATCTGTTATTTTTGCAATTTCTCTTTACTGAGATATTTCCCGCATAATAAATCATTTCTGCTGCTCCGTTAATATCTATTCAAAGACATTCATTAGGTATTTTTTTTATTATAATTATTTTTTAAAAATATTATTATTGGATTTCTATCAAGTAATTTTGCAATTTTCAAGATGGAATAATTGAAAAAATAAAATTCAATTTCATTTATCTCAAATTTATTTGCACACTAAATTTAAAAAATAATGTTAAAATAATTTTAAAATATTTTTAACTATTTAAATATAATAATAGTATTTATTAAAAATACTATTTAAAAATATACATAATACGTCTGTTTTTATTGATACTTTAATAATAATAAACAATTTAAAATGTACTTATCATTTTGTTCTATTTACATTCTTTCAGCTGTTTATATTTTTTTCTATTTATAAATTCCACAAAATTGATTCTTCATATGTTTACATACAATAAAATATATGTAATATGTAATGCAGTATTCAAAATACATGTTAGTTTGCATATTATATTTACCGAATTGAAAAAAAAATGATAAATAACCTCTTTTTGTTTTAAATTATAAAAATATATTTCTTAAGATTTAGTGAACTTTTATTCTATTTTGATTTTTATTTCTTTTTAATTATTCGTAAATTATATATAATAAAACGAATTAAAAGAGAATATTTTTTGAAAACAGCTCAATAAAATTTTATATAAATAGAGATATATGCATAAACATATATATTTTTTCATATCAAAATTACTTTATTTTACTTAATATTAACAAAAAATATATTAATAAAAAATATATTAATAATTAATATTTAGTAGAACTATCTTTATTTTTTATAATTTCTAATATCTACAATGATATAGAATTAACAATGATATAGAATTAACAATGATAGAATTAATAAGATAATAATAATAACAATTTAGTAGAATTTTTTTCAAGTTTTTTTTTTAAATTGCTGCTATTACTATAATTAAATTTAAAGGCTTTTTTAATGTTGAATTGTATTTAAATAACATGACTGGATTAATTATCATATAACATTATATTATTCCAAAAATTGAATGGAAATGTTGAATAAGAATTTATATTATGTTTTGACCGAAATTGAATTAATAATATAATATCATTCTATAATCTATAGAAGAGATTGTATTGGTGTATATTAATGAATTGAAAATATTTTATCAAAAATTGATTTAAAATAAAGAAAACAAAACATTTCAGGTATTTGAAATTTATGAAAGATATACTATATATTGTAACACTAATATGTTCTGTTGATTGTTTCAATGAAATAGGAGTTTATTAACTATTATTGTATCTAGATGATCTATCAGATACAATATAATTTTGAATTTATATTTAAATATTATTAAATATTATATTTAAATATTATTGAATATTTAAATATTATTGAAAAATTGTATATATAATTGTAATATAATTGTAATCTAATTTGAGATTTTCATTCAATTATCCAATTTTTTTTTCATTTGTAAAAAAATTTAAATAATTTAATCCATATACATGTTGATTCATAATGCTTTTATATAATAAAGATCAGATTCATTCATATCAATAGCAAAATCAAATAATCATATCAATATCATGGATTCATCTTTTTCTTTCTTTTCTCTAATCATGGATTTTATGCATTTTTGATTAAATTTTACATTTATTTTACATCTTATATATATTCTCGCATTTGAACCAAAGCAATTAAATTTAATTTCATCCGTGTCTTTGTGTTCAAATTTTTTGAATTGTTTTTAAATGCAATAGATAAAAAAACGTATAAAGGCACTTCTAAGTAACGGTTCCAGCGTATTTTAACTAAAAAAAATTTTCTAATAGTTTTAATCACAATGTAGATATTGCATTTAAATTTGTACTTCAAATAATTGAGTTCTATTTATTACATTTTTACATTATTATTAACATTTTTTAGAAAATGATATTTTTTTTTAAAATGATATTTTTTAAGAAATATTATATTTATATATTTCTAGATTCATAGAATTCGAACAATTTTCTTAAAAAGAATTTTTAATTACTATCCTTCACGAACTAAAAGAATAATGAAAAACATTATATAAATATTATTATTATTATAAATATTAATTATCGGTAAAATTTGAGATACATAATGAACTATTAAATTTAAATCTAAATTTTGCCAGCCTTGTCATCTTAACAATTTCATTCGTTTAATATTTTTAAATATTTATAATTTCGAAATAAATGAATTTATAAAATAATATAAATAATATATCGAGACAAATTCGCACATTAATTGTATTTATTATAAATATTTTTATTTAATATTTTTAACTTTGCAAAGCAGTGGAATAGCAAAATAATTTTCATATTTGATTTAATAATTTATAATAATTCATGCACAGTCTATTCCATAGAATTTTATATCAAAGCAAAACTTCCAGACAATATACCGATCTACATTACTGAACTAACTGTCATTTATCAAATTTTTAAAATTGTCCACGATAAAGTTTATCAAAAAATCATAGTATTCATTAATTCCAAAAAATGCAACGACTATCAAAAATTCAGAATCAAATAATGAAATTATAATTCAAATCTTCGAGATTTACAAAAAAATCATTGTAACAGAATCAAACTCATCTGGATCATCTTCATGTAGAAATAACTGATAAGATAAAACAGATCAATTCTAATTCCCACGCCATAATAAATACAATACAAATACAACACAAATTACATTTCAATGATCTAATAAAGGAAATAAAAAACAAATTAAACTCCCAATAGAAAGATCAATGAAAACAAAAGACTTTTAATCACATCAAGAATATCTCCGATAGGTTCTTCAAGGATTAGAGAACGATCTTTGTTGAAAAGAAGAGAATAAGTGGCCATCTCTAGAATAAAAATTGGATATTCTATAGATTAACAAAAAAGCCAGTTCCTCAATATGAGAAGTATGATTCTATAATGTCCATCGAACATTTAATCCTTCACCAAACACAATTTTTTTCGTAGAAATCACATTCAAAAATAACTTAAAAGACAAGAAAATGCAAGACTTAATTGACTTTATTAAAGATACTAAACTGATAAATCAAATAATTTAATCATTTCCAATTATTCTACGATCTCACTAATAACCTCTAGAAGTTGATATAAAATTCAAAATTAAAAAAAAAAGCATATTAATTTATTTTATATATAATATTCATACATAAAATATTAATATTCAATATATATATAGTTTGATAATTTAGTATGTTAAAATAATATAATTTATAATATAATAATAAAGTTATATAATATAACAAAATTTATTTTGTATTGAAATATATTGAATACAGTTATTAATATTATAATTATTTGATTATTTAACTTCTAATTATTTGATTTTAACTTCTCAGAGAACAGAAATTTCCAATCCAAATTCTTTTCTTCAATTTCTAATTATTATATTTTGGTACACATATAAAAAACAGATTTTTTCTAACTAATTCAATTAATTTTTCGTTCTCTATTTTTGTTATTTAAATAATACCAGATTTCGCTTCAAGTTCGCTGCAGTTACTGATGGCTGCAGTATGAATCTATAGCGCATCCCAACTCCACCACTACTACGAAGCCTGTGATTTTGTTTCACAGGAACGAGGTTGTTTTAAATTGCTGCAAGAATTGACAATCTCTATAAAAAATCCTAAAGCTCAAGTTATGGTGCAAAGACACTGGAGAATAAGTGAATGCACTGGCCGGATACGGATAATGACCAATATCAGCAGGGGATAGGGAACCAGAGGTAAATGGATGGATCTCATATCTGACCACACTCGTGTAATTAGGTATAAGTTCTTTTTCAAATCAAAACAATAATTCAGAAGAATAAAGGGAGGGCACAAAAGAAAAGGAGATGGTCCCTGGATCGAACTCTCCCGGTAAAATGCCGATATATATAAATTTGCTGGTCGTTCAAATATGCCAGTCTAAGTGAACAGGTGGGATGAATTTCATGCAACGAGAAAAAGAAATTTCTATCGTCATGTTTGCTATAAATAACGATAGAGAAGAAAATAATAAATATTGATAATATCGGTGAAATTCCTGAAGAAGATGAAATCCAGGAAGAGAGGATAATCATTGTGACGACGATTGTATATATCGCGCCAGCCTAAAATTACTAGAAATGAACTATAAAAAAATAGATGCCCATTGATTATATAGTAAAACACCACTTCGTTCCAGTATGACTTTTCCTGAAAAAAAAAGCGTGAGTTTAGGCAAAAGCCGATGCTTAATCTGGCAGTTTACATAATAGACTCTATTAAGGAGAGATTGCCTTGCCTCCATCTCCAAAAAGCTACAAATCATATGCATGCACAAACTTCATAGTTTCTTCATCTGCGTATAGTAACCATACGTTCAACCATGAAAATGATGAAACGCATTATATCTATCGGTCGCTGAACTGAAGACTATTAATAGCTGAAATCTCACTTTGGAGATTTCCAATTGCGCTGAAATGAAAATGGACAAAGATCATCGCCATTTTGAGATTAAACTCTCTTTCAAACGGATCCAATATTGGTGGTCAAGATTATATAATTGCGCGTGGAGTGCATCAATAAACTCTCATTAGGGCCCGCAAATGGATTATATAAGGATTATTAAGTAGGATTATTAAATCAAGATGATAGTTTTCTAAATGGCTATTAGAAAAGCCAAAACCCATATTTGGAAAAAGCTTTTTCTCATCAATTTGGATCAAGATCCATAGAAATGATATAGAATAATGAAAGCTGAGATCAAGAATGCATGATGGAGAATTTAGATTCCCATAGAATTGTTTTCACTTCTTTTTGTTTATTTTCATTCTTTTCTGATTGAGAAAAATCGAGAACATATCTAGTCCACTAATATGGAAGCAACCGAGGAGAAATTAACCAGAGTTATTAAATGTCTCACGATTCGTAAAACCGATGAAATACACGCATGGATACTATGCGAGTTTTCGGTCAAAAATGCGTCGATTTTTTTACATATATTTGACATATTTCGAGCAACCAATATGTAACGAGAAAAGAATAAGCTGTAATATCCCGTAGAAATCTTGGGGAACATTACATATAATGTAACTTTGGTAATTTTCCTGGTGTTAGTGTCTTGTGTTTATGTGGATAACACACATTAATCGTGTTGCAAGAAGATGGATTTTAGTCGGTAAGAGTGCTCTCCAAGCTGGAATGTCCATGAGGATTTCCTCTATATAAAAAAAAAAGATCAGTATTTAAAACCTAATTATCAACGTACAAGCAACATATAAGAAACGGTATATGATTATCCCATGAGCAAGAAAACATTAATCAAAACAAAAAAAAGATATATGGATACTATAATAATAGTGAAGTGAATGTAAATTAAAATATATGTAAGTAATCTGAATATAGACTTGCCAATTAAATATTAAACATTAAAACTTAATAAAGTATTGCAACCAAATGTCCAACAAAGACATGAAAAATATGAAAATTTTGTAATTTTGTAATGAATTTATATCGAAAAATGGTATCAATAATATCAGAAATATGAAATTTATTAATAATACATTGAACAAAATATATTATTTAAATATTTTAAAAAGAAATATTAAAAAATTAATAGAAAAATTGAAAATGCTTCATATATATTACTTTAAAGATAATAATCCTAAGCACGTATTATTGCATATAGTAAGAATGACACTCTTATATAATATACCAAAATTGTTAAAAATTTTGCAATCTTCCTTTTCCAATCTTAATCCTATTGAATTTTGAGAAAATTAAAATCAAAAATATTATAATATAATTTAACGAAAACGAAAAACCAACAAAAAAATGAAAAAAGATTTTGAAACAAAAACACAATGAAGACAATATAAGATGCATATTGATACCTTTGCAATCGTAGAGAAATACAACTAAAATTCGTAGAATAAGAAATTAAAGATTATTGTCATTATTAGAATAAATATTTTCAAATCCAATCATAACTGAATGTTTTCAGAGATTTTCCGATACAGAAAGAATCATTATATATATATCCAATGGACCAATAATTTATGATACATAATCAATTAGAAGTTTAAATAGATGTTTAAATGTTTTATCGATCCTGGATCATTGGAACTAGAAGTGAGAACTCTTAAATTTTATACAATCTAAGTTAAATATAAAATTTATATATTTTACATAATAAATTCAAATATAATAAATATATATTAATAATTATAATTAATAAATATATAATATATGTTATGTCCAATCTATTCTTAAATATATCAATATATAATTTGATACAATATAATTTGATACAATATCTTTTCTTATCATTATCTTTTTCTTCTTCCTTATATTCACTTATAATCACTTATAATCACTATTCCTTATAATCACTTAAATTTTGTGGAGTATCCAGCGGAATTTTTACCGATTTACATTCTTGTAAATCGGTAAACATTTTGCATTAACGTTTCTATGATTATATCATTGTTTTTTTATTATCTTAAAGTCATCTACAAATATTTCTAATATTATTATATTCATATTTTAAATATAAATCTTAAAATTTATCTCCCTTTAATTCTATTTTCTAATATATTCCAATATTTCTCTATTTTCCAATATTTCTATAATTCATTTTGTAAAAATTATTTTGATTATTTTTTTTCTTTGTGTTCTTTAGTACATTTATACTCTTTATTTTTGTTAAATTTTATATTTTTTGTCACACTATCTTGTCAAACTTTGAATCATATAACTCTTCATGATATATCCTATAAAAACACATTTTTTCAATAGGATTTATTAATTTATTTTTAATTACCAATATGTAGTAATATATAGCATATTCAAATATTTTAATATGTTTATATATATAATATATAATATATATTATATATATAAAAATTATATATATAATTTAAAAAACAATAACTTTTTTATTATTTTAAAATTTAGCTGGAATAACAGATTTCCTATTCTTCATGAATGTTATGTTATGTTTAAATATGCTGTAATCATCAGAACTTATTGAGTAATTCTGCACTTATTATATTGTTTATACATTTTCCAATAACATTTTATTAATACAGGTCTATAACTTTGTTGCTCTATGAATTACATAATACAATCTTTTTCGTTTACGAATTCTCTATTGTTATTTAAATTTATGTTTTTTAATCATTTATTTAATTGATTTTACATCTAATCATAATAAATATATCCATATATATTTTTTGAGAATTCTACTATTATCTATATGCAAAGAATTGTTATATATATTTATATATATAAAAATGTAGGATACCTTTGAGGGTTTTTGAGTAAATATCAAAACAATGGAAAAAGTTCACATTAGACAGAATTAAAGAACGAGAGCGCTGGATTATATGCAGCAATACCGTATCGCAGTATCGCTTACATAGCAGAGCTCCTCAGTTTTAAATACATAAATTATTATTTTTAAATTTCAATATAATTTAATACACACTATATGAAAATGTAACTATTCGATGTATGTTATCATTTTAGAAAAAAGGAATTTTATCATTTTTAATTATGCAAATCCAAATCTATATAATTTGTTTTTAAAAAACACTTATCTCGAACAAACTATTGTAAATTCTATGATATTCGACTGTACGATATCGATTATATGATTATTATACAATATTTGATTTAAAATAATAATTAAATCGTTGTATTACACTCAATTTGACGTTATTTACGAAATTTATAAGGGAAAATCCATTTCTATAAGATTTTGAATTAGAAAAAAAAAGTATACACTATATAAATATCTATAATATATCTATAAATCTCACACTATAAAAATATCTATTCATAAAAATTATATGTATATACTATTGAAATTAAAAAAAATAAATTTTGTATGTCTTGGATCAAATTTTTCTAAAAAAATGCTACGAAATATAATGTCAATTTCAATATAATTCGAATCACATACACACAATTAATTACATACAGAACAATAAATTTTGGTTAATAAATCAGTACTGTTATTCTCACTCACAATTTAATTTTTTTCTTAAATCATTGAAAAAAATCAATTGAAAAAAAAAAAAAATCAAATTGAAAAAAGTGACAGAAGAAATTGTAATTGATTTACATATTGATCCATAAACAATATAAAATGCTCACATTTATTGCAAATTTTTTTCTTATGAATATTTTTAATGTTTTAAATGCTTAGCATATATTAAAAAAATATTTACTTCAGATTTTAAGTATTCTTCATGTTATTGTAAAATATACATTAAATTGTAAAGTACATTTTTGGAATTTTTTTGAAAAGTTTTATTTTGAAATTCCTATTTAATTCCGTTATTTCCATTTTTCTCTGGAAAAATTGAACTGGTATATTAATGAAATTTTTTCTTTTTATTTCATTCATATTAGATTTTTTTGTTATTTTAACTAATTATTTAATAACAAGGAATGATTAAAATGTTGATCACTATTCCCCTATTTCACACGATTTCTTTGTAAAATTTGTAAAATTTTACACGATGAAAATATTTGTATAAATGTCTTACTTTATCAATTTATTTTAAAATGAAAATAATTTTTTAATTCCGCACAAATTTATTTTTGGTAACAATTTCATTTTGAAATAAAAGTTAACGAATAATAATTGTAATGTGAAATAATGCCAATGTTAAAATTTGTATAAAATAAAATTTGATAAAAAATATGAAAAGGAATATATAAAACTCATGTTACCATTACGAATGTATTTTTTCAACTAATTTGCTGTTTCAGAATTTCTCGCGTGTTTTTATTTTTATTTTATTTTTCTACAAACAAAAACAGAGAACAGTACATGTACACATCTCCGCTCTCACATACACATATTGTTCAATTTTATACATATTCATACATTCATTACAATTACTTGCTTTCATTACAATCTTATTTTTCGCGCAACGAATAAAATAAATTCTTTATTATTAATAAATATTAAGAAATAAATTTTGTAGAAGAAGATATATTAATATCGAAATAATTTTTATAAAATAAAATATAATAAAAGATATAAGAAAAAAAATATTGAACTCATGCGTTTTTCAAAACATTTTTGTCAACAAATTTCTCGTTCGTTCTAGAATTTCTCATGTGATCTCTTATATATTGTTTCTCTACAGATTTGTATACTCATAAACTCATATATTCATATATTGTATCATTCCCATCATAATAATATTTTTTCAATATGAAATAATTTTCCAATTTAATTAATTTGTTTATAATCTTTTATATGATATTTTGTGTAAAAATATGATTTATATTCATATTTATAATTATTTACATAACATTATAATTATATATTATAATTATTTACAATTAGACAAATTTATAACTTTTAAAAATTATTTATAATTACATTTATTTATTTTTTAACATATTTAAAATTTACTTTTAATATATTTACAATTATAATTTATAGTTAATTATATCATTTGCTGTTATTATAATAAACATTTTCAGATATTAACAGAATATTTCATGTTTATTAAAAAAATCATCAAATCAATTAATAATTATATATTATATATTTATTATTATTAATTACTATTATTATTATTAATTATATATTTATAATTTTAAGAATAATCGATATAGCCGAAATTTACAGAAAGGATCATGAGTTAATTCGTATTTGCATTTATATTAGCTATTTTAATTTTTGAAGAATAATATAGGATATATGATATATTATATATTTTTCTTCATCGTATTCAACTATATTCACTTATAAAAAAATTATTTTTATTGATATTTAAATTTTTATCGCAATTTTAATGTTGTAACAAAAATTTCAATCATGACCGTGAAAAAGTTTACAATGAATTATATGGAGACGCTTTATCTGATTGTTTAAATGATTTTGAAATATATTGTAATATATATATAATAGTTTAGTGTAAAAAATGTGTAGTAAAGTAAAAATTAATAGTTTATCAAAAGACAGTTATGAATCGAATATTAGATCTCTAAAATGGCAAAAAAGAAATGTAATTTTGAAGAAAATTAAAAATAATATTATATGAATTGATATTACTTTGGAGGATTATTCAAATATTTCGAATATAACTTTCAAATTTAATAATTCATAGAGCACAAGCAAGTAACGGATTTATTTTTTGATAATGACTTTTTTGACTTTGTTATTTTTCAAACTATTATATTATTATAATATTTATACAACTAAATAGAACAATTTTATAAACAAAATCTGTTAAAACTTTATTATAGAAGGAAGTTACTAAAAATATATGAAAAAGTTATTCATTTTTTTCATTGATAAGACAAATTAAAAAATTATATTAGAGATTAACAACTCTTTAATTGAAACTGAAACAATATTTTCTACAACTATGAGCAGAATGAGATTCGAACAAATTCTTATATTTCTGCATTGTAGATAATTCACAAAATATATTTATAAAAAATATAATAAAAACAGACTATATATATATAATTAACTTCTTTTGGATTACTTTATTCCAAAATTTCAATTTTTATATATATCTAAACAGGATTTATTTCTAAATAAAGTAGATATCATATAAAGAATATATTAGCTTCATGTAATAATAATATATATAATCCGATAAACATAATAAAATATGGGATTTTAATGAGAATGCTTTGTAAAAGTAAAAACAATTATATTTATAACTTCGAAATATAATCAGATGGGCGAAGATAAAAATCTATAAGAAATTATGTATTATAATTATATATTATCTATTTTAGAGTTTTATCTTGATTCTTGGTATCATATATATAAAAATAATTACTATAACAGCGTTTCTACAGCTAAAATATTATTAAAAAAAAAAATCTGTGATACCATAAAAGAAAACTGTTTATCAAGATATTAAAAGAAAAATCAAAGAGTCTTCAAAAAAGTGAAAGAATTTTTTATGGAAAGAATTCATTGATCTTATATCATGAAAAGATAAACTCATAAATATGATATCAATTATTCACGATATCTCTATCAAATCTATTAGAAAGAGGAAGAAGAATTCTTCGGAAGATATAATTTATGTATGTATATTTAATTATAACATAATATTATACATAAATATAAATAAATAAATATAAATAAAAAATTAAGCAAACTAATATTTGGCGAACAGTATAATATAATATAATATACATATAACAGTATCTTTCGAAAAAATATAAAATGATATAAAAAAAATACCAATCTTTTTGATCAATTGTGTTTTATTCAATTTTTCAAAATTTATTGTAATTACAATATACAAAATAAAATAAGATATAAACAATTTCTACTAGAAGTAACTAGAAAATAGACAATTACTAATTCAAATGAATGCACAAAACCTTCGTTATTTATAAAAATTTCTTATATTAGTTTACTTTTTAAGTTTTTAAAATAATTAAAAGATATTTTTAAAAAAAATAATCACTAAAAAAAAAGTAAAGTAAAAAAGTATCCAATATATATGCTCTTCAAAAGAAAATTGTAGCGAAAGCAAATATATTTGCAAAATCTATTATATATCATTACACGTGGTGATTGCTATACAGTTTATCAAAAAAATTATTAAAGTATATATTATATATGAGATATAAAATTTCATTTAAATTCTTTCTATATAAATAAAGTATACTGAAGTTTATTTAGATCATTTCACTTTCATATTCAATTACGAAATAATAGCTAGTGACATGAGATAACTTCTACATAAAATTGTCAGTCAACAATATGATAAAAAATGGAAATCGAATGTATCGATACAGTAGAGTGGCCACATAGATCTTCAGCTCTTTATCCATTGAATTTCTATATCTAAAACTACTTAAGAATTATATCAACGATAGAAATCAGTGATGAAAAATAGATTTTTTTAATATATATTGTTTTTATCTGAAATACAAATGCAGTATCTATGAATAATTAATCCTTTTACTAATATAATTATGTATGTAAAATGTTTAAAAATTATATCATAATAAAAACGGCCTTCATAAAATCTGAATATTATATGGCACAGTGTATAAAAAATTTGATTTGTAATATGATATTGATGGACAAAATAACAAACATAATTAATATAAACATATTTAAAATAATTAGTTTATTTTAATTTTGCTTATCATACATCTTTTTTCATACATGTTCGTGCATGGAATTGCTATTATTAAAAATTTTACAAATTAAATAATTTTATTTTTTATTATAAAACCAAAAAAAAAGAAAAAAAAATCAATTCGTAATTGAATTATTTTTTAGCATTTCATACTTATTTTTTAAATTTTATAATAAATATTCAAAATTTCACCTTTTTTATTCTATATTTTTTATTCTATAAAGTTTTTTTGATATAATTTTTTCTATTTTTTTCATTAAATTAATATTTTTTTTATCTTCACATTTATCAATTATTGTTATTTCCAAAGTATTTTCATTATTGATTTGTATTTTGTATACTAAATTTTTCAAATGGATCCATACATAAAAATCTAAAAGATTTAATCTGGAAACTTTGATGGCAACTTTATTGATCCTCCACGACGTATCTATTATTAAATTTATCCTCCATTGCGAAAACACATAGTGCCATGAACGTCGTGCATAAAACAATCAATTTTGCATTAAATCAACTTCAATAAAAGGAGGCATAGAAACATCTTTCACAAAGAAATTTCATATAACTCTCCAGTTACCCGTAGCTGCAAGAAATATGGTCCTATCAATTTATTGCGTAATAATCAACCATATGTTCAGAAAATTGTTTTTGAAAATTTTTTTATACAACGCGGATTTTCACATATCTCCTCACATATGTGAATAAATATTCTATCTCTCATATTCATTCATCAAATAATATTCGCTTAAAATTTTTAGTACATTTTCTTCATATTTATGAATGAAATAATAATCTTTGTAAATAAATCCGCTTTATTTCTTGTATTGTTCTGCCAATGTAGGTAATCATCTGTGTGTTATAATCCAATTTCCTTTAATTTAATTAATCTCCTTTCTTATATAAAAACATATTGAATCCCTTGCGTTTTTCTCTTGTGTAAGATTATCATTCCGAAGCTTCTTTTGTAATAGGACTTCTCAATATCTTGATTTTTCTGTATTAGCATCCTGTATTGCATCCATCATAAAAGTTCTATGCATTTGTAAACATTGCATAAAATTATTTTTTAAAATGTTTTTTCATCAGGTGTTCTACGAAATGGATATATTCTTAACATTCTGCATACATTCTTTTAACTTCCTAATGGTTTTCATCTGTTTTTCCATAAATTTGGACCATATCGATTATTTTTTCAAAAACATAATATGTATATGTAATGAATAATATATATATATATATATATATATATATATATATAATACATAATAAAAAAACTAAAAAACATTAATACTAAATGTTTATTATAACACTTCTTATTATTATCTTTAACACTTTATTATTACATTAATTATTATTATTGTTAACATTTTCTTATTATTATTTTTTTATTACACTAGTACTATTAAAAATAACAAATTATTTATAATTTAATAATGCTTCTTATTATGCTTGATATTAAGCTTAATGATATTGTCTTTTTTTATATTTTGGACTCATACTAACGCTTTTAAATTTGGATTTTTTTAATAAAATAGTTTTTCATTTTTAAGAAAATATGAGATAATATATAAAAATATGTAAATAATTTATTGAAAAGAATAGCTTAACGACCCGAATTCCATACATCCTACTTTTTTTGATTTGTTATCTTATTAAACTTTCTTTTATCAAAATATTTCATTAATATTAACAGTAAGTAACATTCTACAAATTTATTCTTCAATATTTATTAGATAATAAAAAATTTATTATTGAATAATAGATTAATAAAGTAAGATATGCATACAGATATTTTGTTTTATTGCGTTAAATTTTAAAAGAAATAGTGGAATGAATAATAATAATAACATTTTAACAATTCAATATTATTAAATAAATACTTTGTCTATTACATGTATAAAAAATCATAATAAATGAAAATCGAATGTAAGTGAAATAAAAATGAAAAATTCATCAATACCAATTTAATTTTTAAAAAACAAAAAATGGAAATGCATCTTAAATAGGAGTTATAAAATAAAATTTTTCAAAAAAAATTCCAAGACTATTCTTTAAAATAATAAAACTTGAATAAAACTTTAGAGAATAAGAAGGATTTATTTTTAATATTCCGTGCATATTTAAGACATTCACTTGAAAAAAATTTATAATAAATATGAGCGTTTTATATCATTTATAGATCAATGTGTAAATCAATTGCAATTTTCCACTTTTTTTCATTATTTCTTTTAATTCAATGATCTAAAAATGAAAAAAACTAAGTTCATTGACTTACATTAATTTGTGTATGAAATTTTTTGAAAAAATTTAATCAAAAATAAATTAAAAAATTTATTTTTTTTTTAATTTAATAATATATGCATACAGTTTTTATGAATATTTAAAATATTTATGTGGTGGAAGAAATTATTTAAATATGCAAGTTATATGAAAAAAAATACAATCTTTCTCTGATTCAAAATCTTATAGAAGTGGGTTTTGATTAGCATCTACGGATTTTAATAAATAGACAAATTAAGTGTAATACAACGATTTAATTATTATTTTAAATCAAATACTGTGTAATCATCGTACAATCAATATTGTATAGCCAAATATCATGAAACTTACTGGTAATTTATTCGAGAAAACAAATTACATAGATTTTGATTGCGTAATTAAAAATGATAAAATTCTTTCTTTCTAAAATGATGAATATACATTAAATCATTACATTTTTATATATAATGCGTATTAAATTATATTAAAATTAAAAAATAATCGCTTATATTTAAAATATCGACTATTTATTGACACTACTACAAGCGACACTGATACGCAAGCGACATTGCGATGCAATACGCACATAATTCGGTTTTTCTTTCACCAATTCAGTCTAACTAATACAGTCAAAATGTTTATAACTCATTAATTAAATCTTATTGGATGTATATTCGTATTTGAATTTTTTTTATCTTTTTGATGTTTAAAATCCACCTATCAAAAATATCCTACATATTTATGAACATTCTTTTCATGTATATATATATATATATATATTTATAGGATGTTTATAAAAATGTGGGATACATTTTGGAGAGTGGATTCTCACCTCCAAACGATAAAAGAAGTATGTACATATATATCTCATAAGCTATAATTAACAAGTTATAAGCATTTTAAGTTTGTATTAGATAGAATGAAACGAAACAGCGAGAAGAAACACTAGATTAGATACATACAGTATTGCAATGTCGTTTGCGTAACGCAGCCCCTCGATAAGTAGTCAATATTTTAGATACACAAGTGATTATTTCTGATTATTAATATAATTTAATCATGCAATAATTACACAATATTCGTGGAAATATAAATAATATTTAATCTGCGTTATCATTAAAAAAAAAGAATTTTAATTATACAAATTAAAATTTATATAATTTGTTTTTAAAAAAAGCTTATCTCGAATAAATTACAGCAAATTCCATGATATTTGGCGATGTTGATTATACGATGATTGCAGAATATTTGATTTAAAATAACAATTAAATTATTGTATTACATTTAATCTGTCTATAAAATCCATAGAGGCTACTCAAAACCTACCTCTATAAGAGGTATTATTTTTAATTTAAAAGATTGGTATTTTCTTTTTTTTTTCATATAACTTGCATTTATATTTAAATAGTTATATTTAAATCATTTCTTCCACCATATAAATATTTTAAATATTCATAAAAACTGTCTGCACATATTATTGAAATTAAAAAAAAAGTAAATTTTTTAATTTATTTTGGATCAAATTTTTTCGTAAAATTTCACACACAAATTAATATATCAATGAACTTCGGCCATAAATTAACTGATTACTATTATCTCTATCTCACCCACACTTAGTTTTTTTCATTTTAGATTATTGAATAGCAAAAAAATAACAGAAAAAAGTGGAAAATTGTAATTGATTTACACATTGATCCATAATCGATATAAAACATTAGCATTTATTGCAAATTTTTTTCAAGACAATGTCTTAAATATGCACGTAATCCATATTACCAAAAGTATATTTTTGGAATTTTTTTTGAAAAATTTTATGTTTATAAACTCCTACTTAAGACTCATTTCCATTTTTCGTTTTTAAAAATTAAATTTATATTGATGAATTTTTCTTTTTATAACATTCACATTCAATTTTTTTTTAATTATTATCTTCTTATTATTATTTTTAATACATGCAAAAGAAATTATTAAAAACTAATTATTTAATAACATCGAACATTTGTAAAAATATTATAAACATTATTTCCATCCTCACTATTTCACTATACACAATTTCTTTCGCATCTTATAAAATTGAAGGCAATTAAACAAAATATTTGTATGTTTCACTTTATTATTATTTATTATTATATCTTATTATATATTATATATAATATATATTAATCTATATATTAATATATAATATATATAATATATTAATATTATTATAATATTATTATATTAATATTAATATGTAATATATATAATATATATTAATATATATTATATCTTTATTATTATCGTGTTTCACTTATTTATACAAAAATAATAATATAACTGTTTGGAAATAATTCTCCGTTGTTCTTCGCATAAACTTGTTTTTAATAATAATTTTATTTCAAAGAAAAAATTAACGAATAATAATTGTAATATAGAATAATTCTAATGATTAAAATTTGAATGAAATAAAATTTAATAAAAAAGAATATAGAAAACTCGCGTTACCATTACAAAGATATGATTTGTTGTTCCAGAATTTCTCGCGATCACTTGTCGTTTTTAATTTGTTTTTCTACAAACAGATAGAATAGATGCATACATTTCCGCTCTCGTACTTACTACACACTACTTTGTTTTACACATATTCATATCGTATCATACATTATTTGCTTTTATTCACAATCTTATATTGCGCAATAAATAAATAATAAAGAATAGATAATAAATTCTTTATAATCTAATAAATATTAAGGAATATATTCTAATAATAGAATAAGATATAATTAAGATTAATATTAAAATTTTAATAAAAGATATGAAAAGGAAAGCATTGAATTTGTGCGTCGTTGTCAAGACATTTTTATCAACAAATTTATCGTTCCAGAATCTTTCGCGTGATCTCTTACATTGTTTCTTTATTCATACACACATTTGTACATTGAATCATAATAATATTTTTTCAATATTTTGTTATAATTATATTTTATTGTATGAAATAATTTTCCAATTAATTTATTTTTAATTTTTTTTCGTATAAAAAAATATGTTGTTTTGTATAAAAAATATTTACAATTATTTTTAATTATTTTTTAACATATTTAGAATTGACACATTTACTTTTAAATTTACAATAATAATATTTACAATTATAGTTAACTATAATAAATTTATTTTTAAATATTTTGTAATAAACATTAATGATGCTTTTATTTAGAATCTTATTTAGAATCTCTGCGTATTGAATAAAGTTATATAAATAAGTTTATAAACTGTTATATTAATGCTGAAATAATTTTGATGAAAGAAATTTTAATAAAATAACAAATGAAAAAAAAATAGAATATACCAAACTCCCATTATTAAGATATTTATTCAAACATTATCACATATTATCACATATTTTCATACTTATTTTATATTTCTTTAACACAAATAAAAGATTCTTTTATAATAAAAATATAAATAGTATCATTATAAATGTAGAAAACAAAAGAAAGATCACTATCAATCTGTATAATTTATCTGTATAATATAATTTATAATAAATAATATAATATAATTTAATTTATAATTTATAATTTTTGAATATTTCATAATATTTCATAATGTTTAATAATATAGTAATTGACTGTATAGTTAATAAAAAAGTGTAAATATGGTGTTTTTTAATTTGTATGTTTTTAATTTGCATATCTTTTCTTAATTTGTATGTTTCTTAATTTTATTTTGTGTTTTATTGTTGAAATATAAATATTTTTTATTATGTATATTTGAATAAAGAATTAACCAACATGTTTCATTTACGGAAAAGAGGATAGAAATTGTTACGAGACAAAAAAATTATATGCAGAAAAATTTATTTCTCGGAAAATTCTTAATGAAAAAACATTTCAGAGAGTAGTTAAATGTTTAAGGACATATAGGAATTTTATAAAAAATTCTACTAATACAGAAATGTTTAGAACATTAAGAACTTTCATTACAGAAGAAGCAATGCTTTGGAATATAGAAAAAAATCCAAATTCTAATACTAGAGAAATAGCAAGAAGAAAAGGAATTAATAATATCTATATCTAATATTTTATAATAATATATATATCTAATAATTTATAATATATATAATAATATCTCGATATGGCAAATATTAAAAGAAAATGATTTACATCCTTATCATCATCAGAAAATGCAAGAATTAACTCCAGCTATGTACGAAGATCATTTTTTTCTTCAGAGTTACGAAGAAAATATAATAAAAATACAAATTTTATTAAACTAAAATATTATTTACAAACGAAGTCATCTTCATAAGAGGAGGGACATTTAATATACACAATTTAATATACACAATATCCATATATGGGCAATTCAAAATCCACATTTATAATAAATCGAAATTTTCAAAAGCAATTTTCGGTAAATGTATGGCTGGGAATATTAGATAATAAATTAATAGGACCACATTTCTTGCCGCCCCGATTAACTGGAGAGATGCAAGATTTCTAAAAGAAGAATTGATAGCTTTTTTTGATGTAAATTTAAATATATTACAAAATGCATGAAGCATCAGCCCATTTTTGTACTAATATCAGACGAATTTTAAATGAAAAGTTTAACAACAGTCGTAGAGGACCAATAGAGATCGCCTGATTTAAATCCGCTACATTTTTGTATTTGCAGCTATTTGAAGATAAATGTATATTACACAATAAATTAATAGGACCACATTTGCCGCCACGTTTAATTGGAGAAGCATATGCAAGATTTCTGAAAGAAAAATTGATACCTTTCCTTAGTGAAATAAATTTAAATAAATTACAAAATGCATGCGTTATACACAATAGAGCCCATTTTTATAGTAACATCAAAAGAATTTTAAATAAAAAGTTTAATAATAGATGGATCGGTCGTGACCAATAGAATGACCAGCAAGATCCCCAGATTTAAATCCATTAGATTTTTGCATTAGGGATTATTTAAAGAATTTGGTGTATAAAAATGAAATCAAAAATGAAAATATTTAAAAAAAAACAATAATTAATGAATGTGAAAATATAAAAAAATAATTCAATTCAATGAGAAAAATTAAAAAGATTTGATAAAAAGAATATTATTATGTATCAAAGAAAATGGACAAAATTTTGAAGATTTTAATATAAGATTTTAATATAAGATATAATATTTTAATATAAGATTTAAAAAGTAAGTATGAAATGCTGAAAAAAAATTCAATTACATATTAATTTTTTATTCTTTTTGTTTTAGTATTGTTTTTGTTATAGTAAGAAATAAAATTGTTTAATCTACAGGATAATATTTAATGATAATAATGATGAAATGAAATTCTATGAATGGTATGCATGGTATGAAACAAATAGTATGAAGAAATATATGATAAACAAAATTAATTATTTTAATTATGTGTTAATTCTTTCATTACTTAGTCCATACGTCATATAAATAAATTAATGTTGCATGAATTCGATGTTTTCTTTTTCATTTTTTAAAAAAAAAATTTATTTTATTAAAATTATTTCAATATATTTTATTCTATAATTTATTCCTTCACATTTATTAGATAATTAAAAAATTTATTATTGAATAATAGATTGATAAAGTAAAATATGCATACAGATATTTTGTTTTATTGCGTTAAATTTTAGAAGAAATAATGGAATGAATAATAATAATAACATTTTAATAATTCAATGTTAATTTTATTATTAATTTTATAATTAAATAAATACTTTATCTATTACATATATTAAAAATCATAATAAAAGAAAATAGAATGTAAGTGAAATAAAATGAAAAATTCATCAATACCAATTTAATTTTTAAAAACAAAAAATGAAAATGCATCTTAAATAGAATTTGCAAAATAAAATTTTTCAAAAAAAATTTCAAGAGTATTCTTTAAAATAACGTGAATAAAATTTTAGAGAATAAGGTGGATTTATTTTTTAATATTGCATGCATATTTAAAACATTCATTTGAAAAAAATTTACAATAAATTTATTATTGAGCATTTTATATCGTTTATGGATCAATGTAAATCAATTGTAATTTTCCACTTTTTTTTGTTATTTTTTTTCAATTGATTTAAAAGTGATTTGATTCCAATGATCTAAAAGTGAAAAAAAAACTAAGTATGGGTGAGATAGAGATAATAATAATCAGCTGATTTATTTATTTTTCGAAAAAAATTCATATAAGATAAAATTAAAAAAATTTATTTTTTTTTTAAATTTCAATAATATATGCACAGTTTTTATGAATAAATATTTAAAATATTTATATGATGATATTTGTATGATATGATAAGAAATTATTTAAATATGCAAATTGTGTGAAAAAAAATACATACCAATCTTTTTGGTTTAATATCTTATAGAAGTGGGTTTTGATTACTCTCTATGGATTTTAATAGACAGATTAAATGTAATACAATTTAATTATTTTTTTAATTAACAATTTAATTATTTTAAATTAACAATTTAATTATTATTTTAAATCAAATATTCTGCAATCATCGTACAATCAACATCGCCAAATATCATGGAATTTGCTGTAATTTATTCGAAATAAGTTTTTTTTAAAAACAAATTACATAAATTTTAATTTGTATAATTAAAATTCTTTTTTTTTTTTAATGATAACGCACATTAAATATTATATTTTCACGAATATTGCGTAATTATTGCGCAATTATTGATTAAATTATATTAATAATCAGAAATAATCACTTGTGTATCTAAAATATTGACTACTTACCGAGAGGCTCCGTTACGCAAATTGCACGACATTGCAATACTCCGTCTCGCTGTCTCACTCTATCTAATACAAACTTAAAATGCTTATAACTCATTAAACCTTATCAGACATATGTATATGAACTTTTTTCATCTAGAATCCATTTTTCAAAGGTATTCCACATTTTATAAACACTCTATGTAGATATATATGAAAATTATATAAATCTTTATATAGATATTAAAAGATTTATATTTATAGATATTATGTTATAGATTAGTTATAGATTAGTTATAGTTTTAGATTTTTCAAAACTATTATGTAGAAACAATAGATAAGAAAGGAAAGATCGTAGCAGAAACATATGATTATGATAGAGTTTCTATGCAATTTATCCTAAATTGTAAATTTGTATGTATAAATTATAAATGTGTAATAAATTTCAAACATCTTCTTAAAAATTTGGCAGAATCGTCTAATATTATTATTTAGTTTATTTAAATATACAATATATTCAAATAGTTTGAAAATTGAAATGAAAACATGGAAATTCGAATTTGCTTTCACAATATAATGAATAAGATATGTCTCAAAACAAAAAACATTTGCAATTAATATCAATTTGTAATTCAAATATTCTAATCGATAACAACTATTGTTATAGAATGATTTTATTTTTCTAATAATAGGTTTTGTCAATTGTTGATAATTCGATAGAATATGATGTCAATGCATTTGTAAATAAATACACGTATAATTAAATGCATTAATGCATATGTGAAATAATATTCATAAACATAAAATAAATCCTGAAATATTTTTAATACGTGAAGTACTCGTATATATTTATTTTTAATATGCATTTAAAATTTTTAATTTTTAATTTTTATTTATATAAAAAGATCACACATTTTTTTAATTTTATTTTTTTTCTTTTTTTACTTTTACCTCGCAAAGAAGTCATTTTTTATTCATTTTAGTCATTTTAGTTATTTTATTATTATCAAGCAATAAAAATTTATTTGTATTTATGAATTTAAAATGAATTATAAAAATATATATATAAGTATTAGTGTATGAATGTAAGTATGTATATATGTATATATGTATATATTCAAAAATTTTTAATTTATTTTAATAAATAGGAAAAAATACAAGACATTCTTAATTGTCAATAATCTTTTGAAAATATAAAAAAGAAAATTATACTTTAAAAATATATTTATTTGATTGATCCAAATTTAATCTTATATAATAAATAGAAAAAAATATAATACTTTTTTTATAATTACTATCATTGTTACTTTTTAAAAATCAAAAAAGTAAGAGCAATATTATTATTTTGAAGAGAATTAAATAAAAACATTTTTTACAGAAAGAAGAATTTTTTATTATAAGAAAGAATAAAAAAGAATATTTAAATAAAAATATTTTAAGTAACATTAAAAACAAATATATTTCAAATAATATTTTATTATAGAATAGATTCAATATTTGATTTAATAATAGATATTAAATTTTATTTCAAATTATAATGAAAGACATAATGACAAAATCTTCATGGTGTTAACCCTTACAATATAATCTAGACGATAGATTGATTTTTTTCTAGAATATCTTTCGTCGAAAAATTTCAAACAAACAAGATATAGATAATCATTTTTTGTATGCTGTTTTATTTGCTTTGCTCTTTCGTTGTAAAAAATATATAAAATATATAAAAAATATATTAATCTATAAAAATTATAAAAATAACATGTTATTTTTATCTCCATATATGTTCCCATAATATTTGTTCTCAAGACTTGAAATTAAATACAAAAATTCATAAAGACTAATATTACATTATCTACATTACATTATTTATCAATTACAAAAATATTCTAACAAATATGATTGATTCAATATGAATATTCATAAAAAAACTAAAAGAAAAAAAAATTTACTTGAACAATTTAATTTCATAAATTCAGTTTAATCATATACAATTCGTATAAAATTATAAATTTTTAAAAAACAATTTATAATGCCAATTTCATAAAATTATTATTTTCATATTTTTTTTAATTTTATCAATTAAAGATTATATAAATTTAACAAGAAATAAATTTCAAATAGTAAACATTTTTTATTGTAATTGTTTATAAAACTTATAATTATTTTTCTGTATTGCATTTTAGTTTTATAATATTCAATACTTATTTATTTTTTATTGATTCATATATAAAATAATATTTGATATTAATATTTTAACTAGTTATTCTTTATTTCATTTAATTGTCTTATTTTTACTTTTAAATTTATGTTTAAATTTATTTGAAAAACATAATTAATTAATTTTTTAAATGCTTTCAAATAAAGTATAGTAATGAACATAAATACAATATGCAATTTATAAATATCAAAAATTATTTAAAAAATTATCTTTATGTATCTCTATTAAAATTATTTTATTTATCTATATACAAAAATAAAATTACATCGATAGAATAGGAAACATATAAATAATAAAAATATGTTTTATAGTCCTATTATGTTTAGACACAAATGTTACTTTATATTATATTATATTATATTATAATTTAATATTTTCTTTAATATATATCTTTGATTTCATTTCTTTTAACTTTTAATTTTGTATTTGCGAATTAATTTTTTTTTCTTGTTTTGTTTTAATTTGTATTCAAAATATGATATTTCGATATATTTTTTTCAATTTATATCTATTTGAAATGTTTTTGAAGTGAAATATTGTATTATATGATTGTATTATACCATTTATAAATATTTTATGTCATATGAAATAGAAGAAAAGATTAGATAATAAATTTAATTTTTTCAGTATTTTTAAACTATTTTTATAATATTTATTTTTGTTCACTTATTCAGTTTTCTATAAACATTAATTTTCCGAATAAAAATATGCATCTCCACATACAGACTCTACTATCTCAATGTTTAACTGCAGATTGGATATTTTTCTAATCAAACTCTGTTACGTTTTATTTAAACTGTTTTTATTTAAATGTTCGTCCATCTGACTTTAATCTATTATAATTTAATTTCATCTAAGAATAGTATTTCACAATTCAACACTTTTATTTGAATATTTTTTGGCAAACTTTATTTTTTCCTATTGATTTAACTAATAAATCCTTTGAACGACATGTAGAATATCTTTTGTTAAAATAAAAAAAGGAAAAAAAATAAGAAAAGAGAAACATGAATACCAGAGTCAAATTTAAAATCTAATTTAATCATAAAGAATAATCTATGTTGTATTGGATGAAATCAAGTGCATTTTACGATGAAAAAAGAAAAAAATACAATAAATTAAACAAATAAAAAATATTTTAGCTAATAAAAAGATAAATGTAAAAAAAATTAAAATTGCGACCAGAAAACAAATAGAATATATATTTTATAAGAAAAAAAAAAATATTATAAATTAAACAAAATAAATATATAATAAATTAAATATTTGATATATCTATAATCTTTTATAATACTTTTAATAATAATGCGAATTGTGAAACGATTTTCTTTTATTGTTTTTGGATAAAATTATTGAGATTTATTCTTTGTTTATGCAAATTCGAACGACATATCAAATATATCACTTCCAAAAATATTCAGATGCTAATATATGCTTAACTTGAAAAATCCATATTTTTTTATAATTGGAAGAAATCAATTCAACTTGTTTCTTTTGATAGAGATATTATTGTACTTTAGAAACTTTAGAAATATGCAACTTATTTAATATATTAAATAATAAAATAATATAAAATAATATTATAAATATTAAATGATATCAACTATTTTTCATGTTTTCACAAAAATATTTATACATTTCAAAATTTATTAATTTAATTTATATTAAAATAATAATTAATATAATAATTTTTTATAAAAGTTAAATATTGATTTTGATATTCTTCTATATATTTTAAGCAATATCTAAGTTAAAAATTATCTTCTGTTAACAATATACTTTATATTTTAGACAAATTTATCTTTTTTTTGTGATTATGAATTGTTATTTTTTGCTCATTCAATATTACTATGTTATTGTTGTTTTTTTACTTATTCCATATTATCATTTTATCTTATTTATCATATTATTCTTTTAATATTTTCTTTTATTATTTATCCATTTCAATCATTGGAATAAAAATATTTATGCAATTATATAATTATATAATTGCCTTAATATGATAATTCAAATTTGCAATGTGTCTAAATATTCTTACAATTTAGAATTAATAATAAGATAATATAATAATAATAATAATTAATAATAAGATTAATAGATTTTCATTTTTTTTTTACTATTTATATTGTAACAATACATGTGATTTTAAAATAAAATATATAATAACAATATAAATAATAAAAAAATTTATTGATTTATTATACGCAAAAAAATGAAAAATCAAGAATATAAATAAATAGTTACTTCATAATCCTCTATCTACCCGATTCCTTAATCATGGCAAAATTCTCAATTGTTCCTACCATAATTTTTGTTCAAGCTTCTTCCCTTTCTGAAACGTATCTTTTTATTCTTACAAGAGCATAAATAAACAAAATTTAATAGTTGAAGTAAAGAATAAAGTTATTTCAATAATTTGGATTATTCAATATTTGGATTGAACTGCAATTATGAAGAAAGCGAAACATACAAACACAATTTTTATGTAATTAATATCTATTATTATGTAATTAATATCCATCAATTTGGCTCTATCTATCTTTTGTGAATTAAAACAAAAAATAAATATCTTTTATCATTATAAATATGATTTTTATGTATTATATTTCGCTAATATTGGATTGTTTATAATTTCATATATAATTTCACATATTTTAATGCGTGAAAAAAATAATTAAATAGTATTAATTTTATTCGTAAACATTACACAAATAAAATAAAATATCAATAAAATTTTTCTTACCATTTTCTAAGAGAACGAATCATTTGCAATCCATAATTTTTTTTTATCCTCATGACTAGTAAAATACGATGTAAGAATTAAAAAATTTCGTAATTCGTAAAAAATTAAAAACATTTTTACGAAAATTTTTTTCAATAGATTTTTATTAATTCAAAGATGCAAAATATGTCTATGACAGTCACACAACATTTTATTTCTACATAAACGATTCATAAATGATACATAAACGACCTTTAGAAGAAAAATTTTTCTTATTTAATAATATCTAATAATAAAGTATAATAAAATAAAACGAGCCAAAGAATCTATAAAAATAATGCAAAATCTTCATAAGATTTTTTATGTAACATTTTTTATAATAAGCATAGTTAAAAACTATGTAAAAATCAATTTTTAAATATTATATAATATATAAAATTTATTTGTAAAACTTTATTTATGTATCCGAAAAATTAAATAAATTATTACTAATTCATGACAGAAACAAAAATATTCTGAGGAATATAGCTAAGTTAAGATATGGATACTAGTAAATAATTCAATAATAAATAATTTACAACATTTCATATATATGAACTCTCAATATGGAAAATAGAAACATTTCTAATAAATAATAATAAATTGAATTAAATTCTTGTTTGCAGTGTAAACTCTTACTTCATTTTTTTGGAAAATAACCTCCAACTTTCAATAGTATCCAAAAAAAAAAATTGCTTATACGCTTGAAAAATGACAAAAAAAAAACTATTAGGAAAAAAAAGAAATATATAAATTAATTTCACAATGATAAGAACTTTTTCCTTGAACTTCAAAATCTTAGAAGTAAAAATTATCACAATAAAATAAAAAAAAATAAAATAAATACCAAAAAATAAAATCAAATATATTTATACAAAATATATTAAAAAATCATTGTAAATCGTAGAATTTATTAAAACTGAAAATAAAATTAATTTAATTATAATTATTCACATATCCATAATCATTCCATAATCAATTGGTAAAAATCTAAGTAAAGCATAGTAATGGAACAGAAGATGTGTAGAAGATCCCAAAAATGTGAGAATTTCTATTAATTGAATTCCTCAAGTAATTTAAAGCAATATTTTTCTTTATTTCAAATTTTGAAACTTTCGTTTTGTTAACGAATTATTTACAAAAAAAACACTGATCAATCATAGAATATGTTGAATATAATCGATAAAAATATTTTTTTATCGGTAAATTAAATTATAATTATAAAATTATAAAATAAAATTATATCGAATTATATCATAAACAATGAATAAATTATAATATTCAACACATTTTCTTCAACATATATTATTTGGATTTGTTTGTGTTCAGCTGACGACACAGCCAACACTACCGTCGTGATTCAACGTGTCCCTGGACAACGTAATCCTGAACATTTGGCCAATGTTTTTTGTTAATAAAATCGTTAATAAAACCGTAACGAAAGTTTTTGCAAAATGTTACTTGAAATTACTGCAAATTAATTAAATTACTTGAGAATATTTTTGTGCTTTTTTTTTATGTAAAACATTTAAATACAAAAATTTTTAATAACTTAGTAAATAAAACTTATGTAAATACATGATATTAAAATTTTTATTTATTTATATAATATTTACCAATTTTATATAATATTTTTAAATATATTGAATTACCATTCTTTATATGAAAAAACAGAATCTCTAAATTCGTTTCATACATCTTTAGCAAGTATACAATTGTGAGATTATTTTCGTTGTAATTTTAAATTTTATGTTGACATTCTAAAAAATTTCCATTTTTCAAAATTCTCAAAAGTATGTAGTGCATAAAATTCATTTCTTTGTGTTCTAAGAAATGTTCTTATTACATATCTTCTTTCTTCTATTGTATTATAAGAAAATTGTAATACATATAGTACACATTACAAATTACAATAATTTTTTCTGCAGAAAATTTTATTCTGTTTTTCTGAATATGCGAAATCAATTAATATAAGATTATGATGCATTTCCTACAATTTCTATCTAATTCTCGAGAAATGATAATTAAATATATCATATTTGGTATATGATGGTTGTTCAAAAAATATGAATTTAATAATAATTTTTATTATCAGCACAACAATGACATAAAGTGTAAATTTTCTACATCCAAGAAAAATACAATTCTTATGTGCATATTTATTTCTAAATTCTTTCAATAGATCTGATATTTACTTAGAAAATTTTTATATTTATATAAAAATATATAAATAAAATTTATATATTTATATTTCGTATCAATAAGCTAATAGTATTATATTATTGAATTTTTTGTAATTGTATTAAATACTAGCTAATATGTGAAAGTGCTTTTATGCTTTCCATATAATGCTCTTACGTAATACGAAGAAAAATCCAATATAGTTCAAATAATTGTGAATGTTTCTTTCATTCAGATGTTTTCGGAACTTATAAAAGTAATAATAACAATGATAGTATTATACATTAAAATTAAATTAATAACTTTTCATATTTTTAAAAAATAACAATGCGAAATATAACTAATATAGAAAAGAAAAATTTAAAAATATGAAAAAAAGAAAATAAAAAATAATTTAAAAAATGACATATTAGAAAATATAATAAAAATAATTTAAAAATCGATAGATAAGAGTTTCAAATTTTTAGAAGATTTCGTTGCTTTTAAAATTTTATAAGACAATGAAATATTTATTTCAATATCAAATTACACATAATCGATGAATTTCGAAAACCAATCTTAAATATAAAACTTTAATCAATTATTAATTTCCCAGATATTAAATAAAAAAATTTTCTAAAATTACTATAAACTAATCTAATCCAAATCTAAATAAATATTTATAAATACAATTCTCGATTAATTAACTTAAACTTTGGCTAAAGTTCGAAAAGAGGATAGACATAATGATTCAAAAGGAATAGATTCAAGAATTCAAATAGATGTATAAGTTACTATCAAAAACTATTTTTTTCTTAATAGATACTATCGAATTGATTCTCAATGTATTATCTTCTGAAAAATAATTTTTAAAAAAATTTTGAGAATTTTATTTTCAAACATATTCGTATTTTCAGTAATCAGAAAACACCGGATAATAATCGATTAATGAAGATCTTACTGTAATGTGTTTAATATCAACTAATTAAATTTTTCGATCATCAAAATTAAAATTTAATATGTAACTTATAGTAAACAATATAAGACATTTGAATAAATTATTCTAATTGACCGAATCATTTCTATGTAGAATTATGTATACAATTATAGAATATTCTTTTAGCCACAGTTACTTATAAATATAATAATTTAAATTGTTTTCAAATTTTTTCCCTATAAATATAATACATAACTTCCATGACATTCACTTTATTGTTTGATTGTTTGTTCTAGTTTCAGAATCTATAAAACTGATGAAGTGATTTATTGATAAATATCAGTTATTTTTTAAACAATTGTAACTTTCTAATAATCGAAACAAATCATCGTTCTGTGATCAATGTTTTTCGATTATTAAAATCATTGCGTTATAATTTCTCTTATTCTTAGGACATAACTAAATTTTTGAGTTTCTATTTCTAAATCCATTTCTAGAATCCATTTTTTTTATTCATTTCATATTTATTTTTTCAGATTTTTTTAAATCTATAGATTTTCCGAAGTTTTATCAGCATTTTATAGTAGTAATATTGATTAACAACTTATTTTCGAAATAAAAATTCTTTATAAAAAATTTTTCGCTTATCGAAATTGATTTGATTTTTAATCTGCTCATTTTTGCCTTTTTAGGATTAAGTAAAAAAATTGTTATTTTATCGTGTTATACTAAAAAATCTATACTCTAATCACTTGTTATTACAAATTTTTAAAAAATTATAGTATTTTAAATTTTTTTTTGTTGATGAGATTCTTCAACATCAGCATTTTATATCCAATTTGTTGATTAAGATTTCATGAACAATAAAATATGTAATACATAAAATGATTAATGATTATTAATAATAGTAAGCATCTATTTGAAATAATAAAAATAGTTTTTGTTTTTATCATTTTATATTTTTAGAAGTTGTTTATCTTTTTTGAATTTATTTCATCTGAATATTTGTGCTCTCAATAATATATATTCTTTCTATATGATTATATTATCTAGGACATTTGCTAAATTTCATAAAAAATTTAATTGCATATAATTATTACAAATTTTGTTCTTCCATCTTTGCAACATACTTCAGTACCATATTGTTACCACTTTTATCATATATTGATAAAAATTATTGTAAACTAACTAAAATTTAAAAATTGATCATTTTCAATTAATTGTTTAATAATATTTCTGTTATCGAAATAATTAGTAATAAAAAGTCTAACTTTTAACATTTTAGCTGAAGCATGTTAAAAAATTTACTCTTTTATCAAATCCAAATTACGAATGAATTTAAAAAAAAATAAATAAATAAATAACATTCAATATAAGCAGAAAAAAATTGTATAACGATATACAATTCTATTTACAACACTTTATTAATAGAAAACAATCAGAACACTTTCTTCAAGATACGTTGCTTGGATTTATTTATGTTCAGTCGGTAGCATATAGTCATTATTGTGATGGCTTGACTAGAGGCTATATATTCCATGATTTGTCAGATTTTTTTTTTATTAATATAATAACTCGTTAACAAAACCATATCCAAAGTTTTTGCAAAGGAAAATGTTGTTTGAAATTATTTAAAAAATTTTCAATTTGCAAGTATTCTAATGTTCTTGGGACATCATATATATATATTTAAAATAATACCTGTATAACATGCACTCTTCATACATACATACTATATAACGTATTAAAGCTTACTCTCAGTTCCTTTGAACCTTATTTTTAACAAAGATAACAAACTATTTTTTATTTAAAAAATATCAATAAAAAAAATGATTAATGCACGAATAATCTAAATTTTTAGATAATAAGCAAATGATTTTCTATTAATTTTTTTAAGATATTATAGGATATTATTTTTTATATTCATATATATTTTTTACATCCTCATTTATTGATTTTATTAGATAAATAAATTAAAATTCAACCATAATTACAATCATTACACATTTTAATTTCTATTATATTTATTATATATTTATTATACCATTATATGTTGTTTTCATTCATGAAAGTTTCATACATTTATTACCTGAGATTAAAAATTAAATTAACAAAATTTTTGAAGAAAGGAATATATTTCGGAAGATTATTTAAAAATAACCACTAACATTTTCTACATTGATACATTGGATATATGCGGCAAAATTTATGCCACGTTTTGTTTATTTCATATGGTTCGAAAGTAATTTCTTGGAACAGGAATACTTTCTTTAGCGATTTTTATTGCCAATGGATATAAAAACTTGTTGGATATTGAATATAGGAAAAGAATTATAAATTATAAAAGAATTATAAATTAGTACATTATATATTAACTTTTAATGATTGTATAATGAACTAACTCGTAATAAGTAAAAATTAAATACAAAATTACGTAATATATATCATCACTTTGAATTATTGATTTTCTATCACATTGTCATATCATAGAACAAAAAAAGATTCTTTGATCGATTTAGAATTATGGAAATAAAATTATGGAAATAGAACTCTTCGTTTTTTTATAATACTAATAAATGCATTAGTAAAATATTTAGGATAAAATAGAATATAGTCAAAAAAATTTAATAACTTAATTAATATATTAACTGTGACCAATGATGTGAATTAGCAATTTATGCATAATTGCACATATATAGTACCATTTATAATTAAATAAATATTCATATCTTATTTTATGAAACATACTCTGATATTTTTATTTTTTGAGTCTTCTTGAATAGGCACGTCAAGAATCTAAAAACATTAATTTTATTTTTTCAAATGCAGTAATATGTTTTTTAATATATGTTTGATACTTATTAGTTTAATATTTATTAGAAAAATTTATGTATATCTAAAAGTCTTATTATGTTTTATTAATTTAAAAGATATTTAAGAATTTAAATTTTATAATTTTATATAAAAAAATTTTATATATTATATATAATTTTATAGTTTTATATAAAAAAGAAAGAACATATAAAATGATATTTGTCTGTTTTACATACATGTTGATGATAACATACATGTTTTAGAGATAATATAAAAATATATTTTTGTATAAAGAAATTTTATTTTCCAAAAAAAAAAATGCTTTCTTTTTATATATGTATATTATATATGTATATTTTCTTTTTTATTTATTTCTGTAGTTGCTCTTCAACACAATTATATCTAAAAGAAAGATTAATTTTCTTTTTTATATTTTATTTTATTTGATAAATTTAACAACATATTTTCCTTAACATTCTTTAATCTTTTTTTACCATTTATCTTCTTTTATGTTTCTTACCAGATTTATATAATTCCATATTCCGTATTTCATTCATTTTTAAAAAGATAATATTCGGTAATATGAATAAAATATCAAAGATCATAAATCAACAAAAAATTCAACTTCATTTTTTGCATTATTCTTCGAAGTGGAAATTCGAATAAAAAGTATATTTCTTTGATGAATTCATGTATTATTTTTCATATGCCATTTCAAAAACAACAAAGATTCATATTGTCTTTGACAGATCATCACGAATATCAATCAATCTATCACAATTAATAAAATTAATTATTCACAATGATTTAATATTAATTTTATCAGATTTTATGATATATGATATATGAATGATATATGAATCACAAATACGATTATCAGTTAACACAATAAAAATTTTAATCGATCCACAAGATAGGAAATATCAGAGAAGTCTATGGCGAAATCATATTTTCTAATTCAAAAGTTTAAGTTAAACATAGTAATAACATAGTAAAATACTATACATAATAAACTATACATAGTAAAATACTATATCTGCTCCTTTCTTAACATTAATACAATAGGTTTAAAATGCGCTCAAATTTACACTTAAATAATAATTAATAACTACTATAATTTATTTATAGGAGCACAACATGAATCAGCGGCGTAATATTCAAATAAATAGTCAATCAGGATTCTTTTCCACCATCATCCATCCATCTTTTATTTTTTAGATGATTAAATGCAACATTCAAAGATACGGTAAATCATCATTATAACCTTAACAATTTATTTCTTTGAAATTTCTGCTCCATAGCAAGGTTTGAAACATTGTATAATCAAAAAATGTATAAACAAAAAAATGAAAAATGATCAAATTTTTCAATATCTTGGCATACATATCAATATGTATGCATTATATTATTGGATAATATTGGTTTATCTACTAAGTCAATCAATGGAATTCGAAAGAAAAATTCCGAATTCGGTGAAAATGAAAAATTAGCATCTCAAAAAAAATGATTGTGAAAAATGAAAAAAATATTTCATTGTTCTAAAGAAGATAAAATGATAATAAATATCACTTATAATTTATATTGAAAATAAAAATTGAAAACAACTTTAAATTTTTGACTGACTTTAAATTTATTTATATTATTTATATAATAAATATAAAATAATAAAAATTAATTTATATATAAATAATAATTTTCCTTTTTATTAATCGCTATTTGAGAAAAAATATCTTTTTTATGAAAAATATTCAGGTTCTACTATTGAAAAGCAAAATATAAGTAAATAAAGAACGATAGCACATGTTATAAATTTTTAATCAATTTTTAAATCAATTTTTAATCAATTTAATAAAGAAAAATCAAATATTATACTATTTATTGCGTAGAAGAGAAAATGCTTAAAAACAATTGATTATTATTAAAGGCAAAAGAAAAATATATATTAATGAATATGGATAGCTAATACTATATTTTATATTATATTAATAAAAGTTATATTATTATTTAGTAAAAATTGACAAATCAATTTTTAAAAAATATAAGTTTCTCGCATCGGTATATAATTATCTATGCTGGAAGATTCGTCAAAGAAACTGAATTAATTTTCGAAGCAAATAGTAATTGCTATGAAATATTTCAAAAAATATATTTTAAAGAAAAAAATTTCAAACATTTCACCGAAATTTATAATTTATATAATTTATAATATAGAAATAAATCACACTTTATCATTTCATTCAAATATAAGAATAAAATATTTTGAAATATATATCACGAAGAAACATAATTGATTAGTTTTTAAAAATAATGTCCCCCTTCATTTGGAAAATATATGGAAATTTAACAGAATGAAATAAAATTTTAGAAAAAACATTTAAAATAAATGATATTAAAATTATCATACATATAGCTAAATCTCATTGAGCTGACTCATTGATGGATGAAATTAAAACAAAAAAGAAAGAACTCCTTCTATATTAACAGACGACGAATTATGTATATTAATGAATACAATAAAATCAATTACAAAAAATAATTAAAAGAATTAATGCCAAAATATATAAAAAATTAAAAAATCATAAAAATTTTGAAAAATTATTTGAAAAAAAGAGTTATTATTAAATTTACTAGTGCTAGAATTATTATTACGAAATAATGATATGAATGAAAGTGAAATTAATTTAAATGACAAAGATTACTTCAAAGTGAAAGAATATTAAATATTTTTCTTATTTTTCTCGAGATAATGTACAATTTATTCATGAAAACATTTGATATAATGAAGAATAATAATAATATTGGAAAGATTAAAGATTTTCAATATTTCATGCCTTAATTAAATACATTTGTGGATTATTGAATATTTTTATTATTTATTATTTATTTCTATTATTTTTTAGATCATTAGAATGTTTCTTATTTTTTTTTCAGAATGAATGTAGTAGATTAAGTTATTTATTTAAAATAAAATTTATATATTTATAATAATATAATTTTCTTTTGATATTTTTAATCTTTTTTTATATTTCGCAACAATGCGTGATTTATATTTTTTTAACTTCCATTTCGAGATCTTTTCTATGTTTTTAATATATTATGAAACATTAATTATCGTGGGCAGAATTATTAATTATAAAGTTTTTATTTTTCTATCATGGTTGCTTGTTCAATTCCATAAGTCGATAGATTTAATAACAGTTTTATACACAATAGAAGTTTATTCGTTGGATTCAATTTTGAATTTCTGTTAAGTAGCCCATGTTTTTCCTCTCTATTTTAATCTGTTCTATTTGTTTCTGAATAGTGTTTCCTTGTTAATTTTTTATTTAATTTAAGATATAATTTTGTTTTTTAGAGGGAAATGTTTACTTCTTTAACATAAAGATTATGTAAATTTTTTTTCATTCACTTTTATTCTTTTCTTTGAAAATAAAGTTTGTAAAATTTATAAGAATTGTTATAGAAACTGAGAAGCAGTGTTAGATATTACTAAAATAACAGTGTCATCAGTAAAACTTAGAAAAAAAGTATCCTATTATGTGAATATATCAGCAATGAAAAAGTTATAAAGTATAGGTTTTAAAACACTGCCTTGTGGAATTCCAACATTTATTGAATATTGATTGGAATAATTATTCTGAACTTTAACTATAAATTTTTTATTTAATAAATAAGATTTGATGAAATAATAAAAGGCTGGAATATTATTATTTATAATTTTAAACAATAGATTTTTTGTGCTAGATGCTATCTTTTTTTCAAAAATCTTTTTCCAAGGATTACAACTGAATAATATAATGTTTTTTCAAAGTAGATAATAACAATTCTATATACTTGTTAGATTATAAAATGTTTATTACAGAACTCAAATTGATGAAATATAAGCTTTTCAATCTATTAAATATTGTTCTTTTTACTATATTCAACATAATTGGTAGCAATAAGATGATATGAGACAGGTGAATTCAAATCCTGTCCAAGTTTTGATGGTATTATTATCTGAACTTGTAACAGAGAATATTTTGAAATACTGCATTGAAAATGATTATGATTAGTTTTCTAGCTTTAAAAATTCTTTTATTATTTTTTTCAATGATTAAATTAAGAATAGGTATTTTTTTTTTAACTGTATATTTGATATGAGTCTTTTTACTTTTTTAATCATAGTTCTGAGAATTCCGACGTTTTTTCCACTATTGGTTCTAATAAAGTTATTTCATCTGGTAAATTTGAAATATCTTTTGTTAAATAAGAATGAAAAATTTTGAATAAGTTTTGCAAATATAGTTGCTTTTTCTTCACTAGATTTGGTTTTTTCATTAATTGCTTTTCTAATTGCTGGCATAGAAACTTTTTGATTTTTTAGTCTTTTAGTCGCTCTCCATAATAAATAATTAAAAGTTTTCAACGAGAAAAGATAAAATTATAAAATTTCTAATTATTAAATTCTTGTAATATTTTTTTATTTGTTTTTTATTTGTTATCTTAAATTACAGAGTTTTCTGTTTTTGCCAATTATTTTTTGAGTTTCTTTTTATTCTTTTATTTTCTATATTATTTATTTTCTATATTATTCTATATTTATTTTCTATATTATCCAGTTAGAGTACGTATTTATAGAATTGTTTAAACTATTTGGTGACAATATTTTGAGCAATGTTGTAAATAATTTCACTCATCATTGATTTCACTCGTAATTTCTATTTAGGAGTCTTTAAGAGTATCTTGCATTTCAGATTGTATTTTATTTTGGTTTTAAATAATTCAGTCGTTTCTATTATTATAAAATGAGAATAAAATTATTACTGTAAATTGTTATATGTAGTTATTTATATTTTATAATAAACTTTAGATAAGATTTAGCAATCAAATGGATCTTATGTTTTTAATAATAACAAAATCAAGAAAGTTAAGTATCTTTTCCTTAGCTAGAGGCTAGTAAGTAGACTCAAAGAAGAGTTGATATATTATTTACAAAATCGTATCTATTTCCAGAATTTTTAACTTTTGAATCTCAGTTTCTTCAAATTAAAATTATTTCTCACTTCTTTTTTTTTCTTTTTTTGTTTTGATGCACTTGGAGCATCAAGAGAAAGAAAGAAATCTATATATAGTATTCTTTGATTATTTTAAATTTCGATGAATTATAAAAGCAATAGATGTTTAAATTCTTATTGTTATTGCTTGAAAATAGTTATAGTTGCTTGGAAGATTAATAGTATAATAGTTTCTAATAAATGATATTATATGAATATTATTTTTTATAATTATTTTTTATAATTATTGTATAAAATCTCTATGTGCTTTATTTTCTGGATATTTTATATCGTACATTGCACATAATATATATTGGAATTTTAATACAAAGTTTGTATTTGTATTGTAAAATTTTATACAAATTTAATACAAAATAAATTAAATTTTAATTATAATCAATATTATATCTAAATCACTCAATAATAAAAATTTTCAAGTTTCTTGAACACGTTTAGCTAGCTCATTGAGATTCCAGATTATAAGAATTAGTTTATGATTCACTGTGGCTTTTATTGAATATGAATTTTGTGAGAAGATTTAACATTATATTATAATTATTGTTTCAGTAAAATCATTTGTTTGTTATGCATATTTATAAGAATTTTAAAGTTTTTAACAATTGAAGTATTAGTTTCACAGTGAAATTATTTCGGACTTATTTTTATATGAGTAATATTGCTAACTGTTCATATATATGATTTTATAATAATTTGGATAAACACCAATATTCATGGGAATATCTGTATTTGGTTAAGTATGGAACTTGCATTAAGAAAATAATTATAATTGTTTCCCAGCACTATTTCAATCTTTATAACTAACAGACCGATTATCTTGACATTTAAAACATTTAATTTGTTTGGCCTTAATTGGACAATTAAATATTAAATGATTTTTGATACATTTGATGTTTAATGTTTTGTTACAGTAATTTTTGATATAGCCAAAGGAGTAGCATCTGGTGCATTGGGAAATATTAGATTTCTTTTAGATCTAAGTAGTTCAAAAAAACTATTTAATAATTTAATTTGATTATAGATTTTTTTATTATTTACTTATAATTTGAAATTTATGGAAAAAGATTTTGGTATCGTATTGAATTATATTATTTATTCTGCAGATTTTGTAGTTTAGCGTTGCTCTAATTGATTCATTTATCATTTTCTAACTTTTAACTTTTTTTTTAAAAACTATTTTATAATTTTTTTTCTTTTAATTGATAATTGATTTTTTCTATTTAGAGCTTAACATTCTTATAATTTAACGATATTAATCTGAATTTTTATTTCATTGTTATTTCATGTAACTGTTTAATGTTACAATGGTATATTTATTAAAAGTAATTTTATCTAGAAGTTTTCTTTCTAAAGGTTCTATTATTAATAATATCGGTGGCGATTTATATATTTAGTTATATATTTTGTGCAACATTTCATATTTGATTATCGTCAACAAAAAAAATCTTGTAGAAATTTGATGAAAAAATCCATTAGTCATTTATTAGTGTTTACATTTGATGAACAATTTGGATATGTGTTGTTCAATTTTTCAGTATTACGAGATATTAATATCTATAAAATTATCGATATTAATAACTTCTGTATTCATATCTATTTCTGTTAGCATATCGGATGCTGCAATGATTATTTTTTTATTCAAATTATTATTGATAACATAATGATCACTTTCCTTTGTTAAGTTATCACGTTCCTTTGTTAAATGAAAAAATAATCTTTTTGAAATATCTTTAATGAAAAAATATCTTTAATGAAAATTGATCATTGTCTATCGAAAAATAATTACTAGCAATGGTTTTTGGTTCCTTATTTGTACAAATAGCATGTGAATACATGAATACAATATTAATGAACTCATTTTGTGTGACATATCTTGTTAATACAATAACTTTGAATGTTAAACTTAAAATTTATTTCAAATATATTATTTTAAATGTAGAATTTATATTGAAAAAAAGAGAAAAATAAGTATTTTTATAAATATTTTTTTACTATTTTTTTATTACGTTAATAAGTTAATTCTAATTAATTTGATGCTGGAAATTATGTCAATATTTTAATGTTTATATTTGATATTAATATGTCGTTCACTCATTGTTTTCGATTTTATTCTTTAAGTCATTAAACATAACGTGATCTAATTAATATAAATGTATTTATCTCCAGCTTTGCATAATATTTCTATAATTTGTTATTTCTATATTCATTATTTTCCTCTTTTTTTTTTAATATAAGGAATTATTATAACTCTTTTCTATTTCTATGAAAACAGTTTTCATTCCATATATACTTTCCTAAATACTTGCACCAAGATTTCAAAATTGTATTTCACAATTATTATCATATTATTCCTAATATACTGTTTATGCCAATTTTTCTTTTACTCTTTTTTCTTTATTTGTTTCATTATATTTATTTATTATATTATTGTCTCATTATATTTTTCTGTTTTAATTGCTCTTCTTCCTTTTCTTCTATAATTTTTTCTTCTTTCTATGCATAGTGTTGTTTAAGTATTTTGTACAATATTTCCATTGTTTTATATTAATTCCTACACTCATATTTTCCTCTTTTTTTATTTATGAATTTTCAAATTTGGTTCTCTGTTTTTACTTCATTCTATTATTTTTATTTCATTCAACATTTCCTTTTTTTTTTCTTTTCTCTCATATTTTTTGTTTTTTCAAAATATAGATTTTTCTTGATTACCCTTTTTTTTTATATTCTGCTCACTTTACTTTTGCTTTTTGCTTTTTATAATTTTTATCGCATTATTTTATCAATTTTTTTTCTTTTATTTGATTTTTCTTTTAAAAAATTCTATTTATTTATTTGAGTTATTTAATTGCCTCTTTTTTAGTTTTTTTCATTTTTTCTTTTCTACTTCATGTTTGCATATTTTATACCCTCTTTTTTCTATATTCATTTCTTATATTATTTTTATCTTATAGTTGAATAATTCTTTTCTCTTCTTCCTTCCATTTTTTCCCCTCATTTATTCTTTAATATTCTTCTTTAAATTTTATATACATATAATATAAATATATAATATGCTGCCCGAATGTTTCATATGGTTCCATTTATATTTATTTTTTTTTCAGGAACCAAATTTTAAAAGACATAGAAAAACACCTGAAATTGATTTTCAGCAATACTATTGTAACTAACAGAAACTATTTAAATTTTTTTTTCTTTTTTATATTTTCTTTTCTTTTCTTTTAACATTAAATTAAATTTTAAATTAAATTTATGCATTTAACGTATCTTTCTTCTTTCTTCTATCTTTTTTTAAGTCTTTTTCTGTTTTTTTTTTCAGATTTTATATATTTTCAATCAGGCTTACATAATTCCATATTCTGTATTCCATTCATTATAAAAAAATAATAATTCGATACTATTTTTTTATAATGAATGAAATATAGAAGGACAAAGATAACAAAAAAATTCAATTTCATTTTTTGCATTATTCTTTAAAACAAAATAACTTAACTACATCATAAATTTCGAAAACAATTCCTTGTTAACATAAAATCAAAAAATTTATTTTAACATAAAACACATTAATGTCAAATTTTCAAATTAATTATTGACATTTTTATAACAAGATTAATTGTGAGTATAAATATAGCGATTTTTTATAATAATTCTGATTTTCAATATATTTTCAAAAAAGTTTAAATCAGTTTTTAGATTGGTCAATAAAATAAAAAAATAATTGCAATATCTCAATATTCTCCAAAAATGTATAGTGTATAGTAAATTAGTTTTTTGATACTATATCCTCATATATTAGAAATGAACTTTTATCGAAACTGTATTTCATTATGAATATGGCAGCTTTAAAATTTCCATTTCAATAGCATTAATTCTAAAATTAATGACACTACTTTGTCTAATAATTTTTAATTCATAATAAAATTCTAGCACCTATTTCATTAATTGTTTTTTTAACCATTCAAAAAAAAAATGAAAATCTTTACATCTTAGTTATTTATTTCCATAAAAAAAGAAATAATTATTTTTATATTTTATCAAAAATCGATATAAAAAATTTCATGTTTAAATCAATTAGACACCCATTTAATTACCTATTTTTTAAAGAAAAAATTAATTGCTATAAAATTAATTAGAAATTATCTTCTTCTTTCTGTTTTCGATAGAAAAATTAACTTGAAAAATGCTGTTAACGTTATTCACCTTCTTAACTTACACAGGATCGACTAACAGTTTGGAAAATAATTTGGAGAAATATGCATTTTGGAGATTAGCACAAAAACATTTAAAAGTTTTTGAAGTTTTTAAAAGATAAAAAAATTTTTAAATTATAATAACTAATGTTGTATATTTATATTTTTGGATTATCAATTTTAAATTTAATGCTTCAATCAGCGAAAATTTTTAATTTTAAAAAATTTTTACATTTTTCGATATTTCCAAAACAAAACCAAGCTCTTCAACTGATTTTATATCAATTAAGTTCTTAATTATTTGGACTTATTAAAACATTCTTTAAATGATTAAATTGATCTTATTATTAATATCGATCATTTCACTTAGCTTTAATATCATTAATATAATCTATTACATATTCATTTAATTTATTTAATTGTTTTAATCAAATTGTCCATCTTTTTTTAAATTCTACATTCTTTACAGACATATATACATTTTTTGTATTTTACAATGGATAAATTTTACGAATTTATTAATAATTTTATGCACACAACAAATATATATATATATATATGTTTTAATTAATTTTAAATAATGTACGTATTATCCATAAATAATTAAATGACATTAACTTAAAATAAAAATTATTAATTATCTATTTTGATTTTCATTAATTATCACATTATTTTTTAATTCAAAATTCTTATTTGATCAAATATTAAATCCTTTAGGACATATTTAATAATGAAATTATAAATATAAGTTTAATCAAATAATAGATAAAAATTTTATTCAAAAAAATAGAAGAAATTCATATTCAATTAAATAACATCAATGTCTTTGCCAATTATGAAAATTATGAATATATGTAATAAATAAGAAGAATAAATAAGAAAAAAAATTATAAGAAAGAAATAATAAGAAAAAAATTAATCAACATTGTATGATATCCAAATCAGCGACAATGAGAATCCATTCTAAACGAACCAAATTAAGGTTCATTTGTGCCTTTCTAGATGGTAATATTCAATATTCGGCAATATTCAAGATACAGTGAATGACCTAACATTTGATTTTTCAAACTTAATTTAATAAATGAGGACTATTAAAGAACTTTAATAAAATTCTGAAATCAAAATTTGTATTGAAAATCAGATCCTTTATGAAAACTAACCGCAATTGATTATCAAAGTTAAAGAGAAAGCACGTTATTGATACATTATCACAAGGTATTAACAACAGCAAATACAAAAAAACAATTAAATGTAATAGCAAATCGATAATGAATAGAGGATTATTATGGCACACGAAATAATCGAGGAATGTGAAAAAAGAATTTTATTCAATATTTAAGTGATCTAATTGATAGAGAATTTATTATTTTAAAGAAAATATAAATATATGAATTCGTCAAAATTTTAAATAAAAATTCTGCGAGATAATTCGTGAATGTCATGTGTACCACAATGAAGAATAATCACACTTACTCTTATGTTCTTTCACAATTTTTTTGTATTTTATAAATTTCAATTTCAGAATCTATAAAATTAAATTAACTGAATGATTTATTAATCGATAATTAAATCGATAAAATAATATTATATATAAAAAAATTGAAGGTGAGTTTAGAAAACTTACTTAAAAAAAAATTATAAAAAAATCAAATGTTATCAATTTGAAGATTTTTCGATTATTTGTGATAAAAAAAATTTTTTAATTAGTTCATTAATAATAAAAATAATTGTTAATGATTCACTCTGTATATAATACTCAAACTCTCTACATAAAATATATATAGAATTTCAATGATATTTTGAAAGATGAACATTCTGTGAAATATGATTATATATACGATATGAATATGATTATAACAATAAAAAAATAAATATTACAATTTCTTATTAATTTTCTTAATTTATTGTTGTTATTCTTAATTTTAATCTTAATTTTATTTTCATTCTTAATTGAGAAGAGGATATAAATATGAGATTTTATTTTTTGTCATATATGATAAATAAAAAAATCTAATAAAAAAAATTTGAGCAATTTCATATTTCATTTATACTGCATAAACATAAATATAATGGATTTATAGAATTTTAAACTTAGAATTTTTAGAATTTAATAATAAATTTAATAATAACATTATTTATAAAATTTATTTTTTTACTTTTTCTAAATAATAATACTAATAAAAATAAAATCGAATTAAAACAAATTCAAATAATAACATGAGACAGTATTACTTTTGATAATTATGTTAAGTCATTAATAAGAAGATTTTATTGATGTAGAAACATAGATAATGTCAAATATAATAAAATAATCATAATTGATGAACAATTTATTTTATTTTAATAATCATATTATTTTATTTTAATAATCATATATAAATTATGCTTTTTAAAATCTTTGAAAAATTTCAATTATATAACTATCGATGGAACATCTCATATTTCTACTTCTTTTAGTCAATTTCGCTTTCTAATATTATATTTTACTCAAAAACAGAAATATTTTACATCTTTTTTAATATTAAATCTACAATTATTATTATTATTATTAAAATAATTATTTTTTGTTTTTTTAAAAATCACAAAATAAACTAAAATAAATTTCATAAACAATTTGAGTAAATAAGCGTAGAAAACTTTTTATTTTAATCGAAACATAAATCGTCATTGAAGAATAAAAATAACTATCAACAATGATTGCTATGAAAAAATTTTAATTATCATATTTTAAAAATAATCATTATTAGAACTATTATTATTGTGTACAAGTATCATTTTGATGTTTCATATTTCTATTTTATCTTATATTCATATTCTTTCTTATATATCTATACATAAATATAAGAAATTTGTAATATAATTTAATAAATGAAATATAAATTAATGAACAATATAAATAAATATAACATTAATATTATAAAAAATAATTATATTAATAATTTCATTGTGTTTTTAATAAACCAATGTCAATAAAACTATTGAATATAAAAAATATTTTGTTCATATATATTTTAATTATTCTTGAATGTAATAAGTTCTTAATTTTCATTAATTTTTTGATCATTTTTGGGAAATCAGCAATAATATCAAATAAGAACAGTTTTTTTCCAAGACTTGCAAAGTCATTCTAATTGTAACTATCACAATGTTCACTAATTATTGACATATTTATTTATTTATACATTTATATAATCTCTAAACTGTTAATTTATAATTATTTTTTTTTAATTTAATTTAGTTTTTCTTACAATATATATATCTATATTGTATGAAATTTCCGATTTTTAGCAATATTTTAATATTATTTTTAATATTATTTAATATTAAATGTATAATTTAATATTAGTTTTAATATTAAATTTTTTTAATCGAAATAAGCACTATTACAATCTACGTATTTTTTTCCAATTCGTTATAAATTAATTCCATTTTTATAAAAATTTGAAGACTTAATGTTAATAAATTTTATATTTTAATTTTATATTTTAAAATATTAATTATTCAGTTTTTAGCTTTGTTTGTAAAACATGTAGTCAGACATTATCATGAAACAAAATTGAATCTTTTTAATTATCAATATTTTCAATTGATTAATTATTTTCATTTTCATTTAATTTTACCAGCAATTATTTTACCAGCAATTTTTGATGCATTGCTTCAATTGTAATCACAATATTTTTTTCTTGTATTTGGTTTAATCATTGGCTAATCATTGGTTAATCATTGACTAAACTATTATCTTCTTGGCTTGGACATATGTCATAAGAATTCATTTGTATCCAATCATTGAACAGAACTTCATCTATTATTATACAAAATCCATTTTATCAGTAAAATCAGTATATTATCAGTAAAAATGCGTTCCAAAAACGTTTGTAATTTATTATAAATTAACAGTGAATTGCAACTTAAGTTAATCTTCAGATTCTCGTGAAATACTATAATATTGTCTTGTTACAATTATAATTCGATTATGAAAAGAATAATTCCGTTAAACAATTGAAGATGCAATAATCAAATTATCTAGAAATTAAAAAATAAATTTTTTTTTATTCTTCTTTCATGGAATATGCTATAGTACCAAGAATTTATATCTGCATTTTTGTATTGCGAATTGCAATCAATGGACATGTATATATAATTTCGTATATTTATAATATAACTGCTCATATTAAATAATTTTATTTTTCTAAAAATTATTTTTGAAATAGATCATCATTATTTTATATGTTAACATATAATTTTATCTTTTTATATAAAATAAATGTAATTGGCAGTTTATTATTTCAATAGGGAAAATAGAGAGACGACTGCTTCTGAATTATTTATAATTCGATAATTCTTACAGACAAAATATAGCAAAAATATTTAAACATAATTAATTTAGACAAAAATTAAATTTAAATAATTTTGATTATAAAAATATGTCCATTATATTTTTATATAATGTATTACTGCAATGAAAATGAAGCATGATACAATTAAAATGATTTTAAATTGTAGCACTAATGTACATAATACATAATAAATCTACATATATGTATCTCACTTATTTTCATTTCCTATGATTATTTTTCTTTCATTATCATTTTTTTTTTTTTTATTCAATTTTTCTTTCTAATTTTCTTTTCTTATCTCCATCATTGAGATAAAAGAGTCGACAAAACTTATGTTAATTAAAAATAAACGCTCAACTTATCGAAATCGAACGAAATTTTGGAACTTCATAAGAAATCGCATATATCGTTTCTATAATTGACAAAAGATATGATATTACAAATTGATATTTTATGCAGATATTATTATATATAAGTATAAAAAATTTCAATAATGTCAAAATTCTTTAATTAAACATGAAATCTATTTTGTTAATTATACAAGTTGTTAAAAACTAAAAACTAACGTAATGTTACAGACAATTTCCAAGATCTAAAGAATATAATTTAAAACTTTTTTCGAGAAATTATAAACTTAACCCAGAAATATACTCGATATTGACTTTAAATATTGCATGAAAGAACCATTTAAAAATAAAACTGTTTAACTGTTTATTTACAAGGAGATCTACTTACTTTATAAAGAAATTTCAGTGACGATTAATTTTTGAATTTTACTATCGTGGATTTCTTCGGTGAAAATGCAACTAAAGAATAGAAGTAAGAGAAGTAGAATTAATTATCACAGTTAAAAAATAATTTCCAAAAATAAGTTTTCAATAGTTATATCGAAGAATAATTATCTAAAGATCTTGCGCTTCTCCAATCAATCACAAAATATTTGGTATACGTTAATAAATGTAAGTTATGAGAAGACAATTATTATTGTATCTCTTTTGAATATTATAAGGAAAATGTACTCCCTCGTAAACAACTAAAAATTTGTAAAAAGACTATTGAAGATTAAAATTCACAAATCAGTCCTAATCATTGTTCTTAATATGCAATCTATTTTAAAGTCGCTGATGAATTTAACTTAAACTAATGAAATTATATATATACTTCTAATAATTGAATATACGATTAATGACTGATTTATGAATAATTCATTCAATACAGTAATATATATTATTAATATATACTAATATAATAATAACATATAATAATAATATAATATATAATAATAATAATAATATAATATATAATAATAATAATATAATAATAATAATATATACTAGTTATATATACTATATATATATAATAATATAAAATATACTAATTCTAATTTCTATGATATCCTATATCTAGAATATTTCTCTATAGTTAACAATCCCATTCTTTATTATCAACTGACTCGATTAATCATTCTTTATAATTGAGATTTATTGTTTTATAAAAAGGATGAAAAGTTTCGTTATTAGCTGTTTGATAATATATTTTTATAATGACAGAATTCTATTTTCTATTACGATCAAATCGTTTTCCTTCCTCCAGAATTGAGGCGTGTCTCTTATATTTCTGTTAATTGACAAACATATTTTTTATTTTAGCCTTTCCAGAAATGCTGGAATATTTGTTGTATCAATTAATAGCGAGTCAATCGATTCACCTTGACATTTTTATCTCTGGTATCGCTATCAATGCATCATCAATCAAGAAATGATTTACAATCAACGAATTTAAATCATTAAATTGGATAATAGAAGACTGAGACAGAAGTTCGTTGTTATGCTATTGATTTTAGAGAAATGTAATAAGGCTAATATGACGGGTTTTTCTTATTTTAAAAAAGAATTATTTGCGTCACATGTCCTATTTTTTTATATTTTACCTTAAATGATATTACAAGTTTGCAATTTGCAGCTAATTTCGTTTCTAGAAATTTTTCGATAATCGTTTTTCGCGCAAGTTGCTTAATTGATATTACCTCAAAATCATATACTGATTAATTAGTAATAGTAACATTTGTTCATCTATTATCTATCATGTGTTTTCTAAAAAAAATTATAAAAGATACAATTTATCTTTTTCTGTTTTGCTAATTATTTATCTAAATATTATAAAAAATAATTGTTTATGACTAAATGGTATCTAATGTGAATCACATTTTCAAAATTATACCAAACAAAAGTATCACCATCTAAGCTGGTTTTTTGGCCATCTAATTAGAGATCCACACAATTGTCCATACAAACATATCTATCTTTCTATATAATTCTTTTATAGTAAAATTATAAATTAACTAATTCTATGTGATAATATTTTTAATTTCTTTAGCTTATAGAAAATTCGGCATTATAACTTTTCGATATTTAATTCTCTCGTCAGACATGAAATACTAATATGAAAATTATTGTATCTAGAGAAAATATTAATTTGCATTTTTCCTTTTATTTCTATTTATATAATTATTATTTCTATTTATATAATTATTATTTATATTATAAGGAATTAATTAAATTTCCAATATCTAAAATGTTGAATTTCGTTGATCTATATTTTATGCCTAATCCATTGCATAATTTTCTATTTGTTTTTAAATACTTTCGAAGTAAGTGAAATTTTTCGTGAAGGAAATCTTAAATATTTCTATTCAAAAATTATATGTAATAGCAGCATATTCTACAAAATTGATATGCAAATTTGATGTTTTGATTAAAGACAGTTAAAACAAAATTTCCTGTTGCATTATGATTATTTTATCTTTTAAACTTAATTCTTTAAATTCTTTATATTATCATAAAGTGAGATAATATAAATGATTATCTGGCAAATTGAAAATGCGAATAAAACTACAGTTAACTATTGGAAAGAAGTAATTCGCAGAAAAAATAAGAGTTTGATTGGTTAGAATAGAAAAGAAATTTTTATTTACACTAGAATTTATTTGTAACAGAATCCTCTTATTCGCGATTCTGAATATTTAAGAGAAACTTTCTGTAATGTGTGACACCATGAGGTTAAACATGTAATTCCTAAAGATGAGGATAAGCAGTCTTAGCGAAGTACATATTTTCTCCCTGTACCATTACTCGTTTTAATTGACGCATTATTCGACAATCGTTAATTATATATATCTAATTTTTTAAATCAATCTTAATCGATCTTTTAAAAAATCACGAAAAATATGTTTATGAACGAGAATTAACGAATGTTCTTCTCGTATTATCGTATTAGTTTTCTTGAAAAAATATTAGTATTTTTTGAGACTATCTTATGATTCCATAAAGTTTAATTTTGTTAATGCAAAAAAATGATTGCTTCTCTCTAGGAGCTACAGTTGTTGTTTGGTTGTAATATGGTCTAATCCATCCGGGATATTCAAGTTTCAACATACTGTAAATCTGATCTCGCAGGAATAGGAGTTTTATTTTAACCGATCGAACCGTGAAGATGACAATTTCTATAAATAGGTCATAATCAATCTGTGCGTGACAATGAGAGCACTCCCTAGTAGAGCACAGAATAAATCGGAGAGTGCATCGATCATTAACGGCCAACACATCCTTTCCCTACCCAGTAGTATACGCAGTATTCAGCCTTGTTCGGACATGGTAGCCTTGCCCGGGTTGATATCAATACTGATCGCACTCGTTGGAATGTATGGAAAATGATAAAAATAACAACAAAACAATGACCAACCAATAGGAAATAAGAAAAGGGGATATGAGAAATGAGAATGAAATAACAATTAGGAAGAACTCGCATGGCAAAGCAGTCCTTATTGTACTTGCAGCGAAACGTCGTGCTCGTCTAGATCAATCCAGCTTAACTTCAAGTGGATGCGTATTAAAAATGCTGCGGAAGAACACGTTTTTCGTCCTCGTCATTAACCCTCAGTGATGACAGAGAAGATAGTGATGAATTGATGGTCCGCTTCCGGTCGATCTGAAGTAAGAGGAAGATGAATAGATCTACTACGCGAAAGAATGCAATCACGGAAAAAAAAATAAAAGACAATTTCTGGAAATGATTCCGTCGAACGTTGGAAATGAATCGGATAGTGTCGAATACTGCCGTCTAAGTCGAGCAAATCACTATCAGAAGAAGAGGCCATCCGCCAAGAAATAATACATCTATCAACAGCAGATACTGGGACACGCTAGAATCAATTAAAGAAATGGAAATAAAAGACTGCGTATAGCAATAACAACAATAATCAAACAAATTTCAATGACAGGATTGGCTGCGAAGAAGGAGAAGACCAATGACCAGCTCAGGACTCAACTTAGGAACCTTCGAGAAAAAACTCTATGATCGATTGAATGTGAATCAAATCATACAGGAATCGATGTCCCAATCACGCCTAAACGTAATCAGGACTGCTATAACATTTAAGGAAAAAAACAGGATTCTCATGTATTAATACTCAAGGCGAGAATGCTCTATTGGTAAAAATAAATGAAATGATAGAAAAAAAAAAAACTCGCGGATTTTAAAAAGAAATGATCAGTCAAAAAAAAGCATCCCTCCTCCCTTCCAATTTTACACATAATATCAAGGAGAAAAATAAAAAGAAACAACAAGAGGAAAAAAAGAAGATTGTTATCAATGAGAATACGGTTTGTTATGGAAAGCTCTTATATCAGCCCCCTCAAAAATCAATTCTAAACATCATCTAGAAAATTGGTCGCTTGTCATCGGTTGTAAAGTGAAAAAAAGAGCTAGCACGACCCACAATATCGGCTTACAACTCCCTAAAAAAAAACAGTTTCACAAAAGGATCTTCGGAAAAACGAAAAATATATTGATGATTTGGATGATTGATTGAAAGGAACTTAAGAGCACAGAATTTAGCTCCACGTAAAAACAAGAAGATTCGGTTTGATTGCCTATCTTGTTCCATAACTATACTCTAACAACGAAACCCAATTCAAGATCTTATTCTCGAATGTTGACTCTGGTCAGGACACAAATTAACTCGGCAGAAATATAAGGAAAGTATGATTTAAAAAAGCCATAAACGGGGGATCATCTTGAGAATCCCGAATCTGGAGGGCTCAGCTAAGGCTGACATATTGGTCACCTACCTCACAGAATTCAGAATCAGGATCAGAAAAAAACGACAAAACTATGATTAACTACTCTTAATGACTCTGTCATGGTCCAAGACAAGTTAATGGCAATAACCGAAAGCTGTCCCATAGAGGACTACAGAGGTTAGGACAATGAATCGCTGACTTAATATTATTTGGGTCAAGTATCCTCTTGCAACGGCCAAAATAATTGTCACAGCAAATTGTAAGTTGGATGGACTATGACATGCATAGAAATAAAAAAAAAAGGATAATTGCAATTTCCACGTTGAATGCATGGTGCATGGTCGATATGGACTGTAACTACCATTGCTGCAACTATGAGGGCATAGGACACAAAGCGCGGGACTGTTCCGCCTCGCCATATTATCCTGCCAGTACTAACTTGTCAACTACAAGATAGCGAAAAATCATCTATTGGACGGGAAAGATTCTTCGCCAAAGTAAAGAATCCAATCATCGGATAAGAAAACGAAGAGTATATCTAAAAACTCGAGCAAAAGAATTCGAATCGTAGAGTCGTCAATATGGACTGACTATCCGCTGGTTTCACAGTCTTGTAGGCCAATTTCAACCATATCCGAAGAACACAGGATTTATTTGATCAGACTTTAATACAATGGGATTGGTGATATAGAATCCTGGATAATCCCGGTTGGTTTGGTAATTAGAATGCAATTGCGGTAGTGTGACTTGGCAATCTGCTGACGCTGCTAGATCGCGCGCGAAAATGGATAGCAATGAAGTGGGTCCGTTTTGTCATTATAGGTATTTACATCCTTTCTTATTAAAGTTTTGTGTCGTTCGAGAGATATCTTGAGGGTTGCGTGGAGTGATTTTTAGACATTAGAGCCCGGCCTATCCTTGTGTTGGGAGATTTTAACGCCAAATCAGACATGTCGTTTTTCAATGATACTAGGAATTCCGTTCTTACGAATTAGACAGCGGAGTTGAACCTTCGCCTGCTTAACCGGAGAACGAATATGTGCGTTCAATTAGGAGAAAATCCATTATCTCTCCTGGGCGAATCCTGTGATCATGCGATTGGTCTCGGACGAAAAGTTATGGAGAGAATAAAGATGTTGTCCGATTATATTCCACGTAAAAGAAATACAAAATCAGATTTTCATTATTGATCTTATATACTAAATTTTTTAAGTAGATTCAAATACAGAAATTAAACGGATATAAATCTGCGATTGATTCATCTTTTATTAATTTAAAATTTTTCTTATATTGTTACAAAAATGTATTGATATCCTATCATACATAAAACAAAAAAAGAATATTAGTCTTCACGAGTTCACTTCTCCAGTCAGATGCACTGGCAAGAAATATAGCAAGAAATTATCTAATACAATTATATATCTTTTAAACATATATTTATCGCAAATTGTCTTTGAAAATTCCTTTTTATTAATCTGAATTTTCATTTGTCTATGTGTAGATATTATCTATATTAAATATTCTTTTTTTTCTGAATATAGAATCATAAATAATTTATTATATATGTATATAATTCGGGAATATTCTTCAAAAAATTGCATCATCTTCTCTATATTTTCTTATTTTAAAAAAGTGGGTTTTTTGGAATTAATTTTTAAATTTTTTATTGATGCAATTTATTTTTAATTTTTTTATTTTTTTATTTTTTTTTTTAATATTTGCATGATCAATCTCTTATTTTTTCCTTATTTCTTTTTTGCTAAAATTTGAATAATTTTCTATATTTCAAAGCAATTCTATGGCAAGAATTCTTGATGTTCTTGGTTTTCTTGCATTAATCATGAAATGCCTGGCAAAAGTGCGTTTTTTTTATTTCAAATATACAAGATTCTTTTGCTTCATATCAAATATTTTCATTTTCTCAAAAATTTCAACAATATTTTTTTTACAAATAGTAAAAATAATGTATAAATAAATAAATATACATAAAATATAATATATATAATATATATATATAATTATATATAATAATATATATAATAAAATAATATAATATATAAAAAAAATACATGCATATAAAAATTAATAATTATAAGAATCTGTAAATATCTGTGACAATTATAATAATAATAATTAACGGTAAATAATTGTAAATATGTTAAAAAATAAATAAATCTAAATAATTCTTAAAAATTATAATTATAAATAATTATATATAAATAATTAATAAAGATAAATAATTGTAAATATAAATATTTTTACAAAAAATATTATATAAAATCTCGTTAAATAAATAATAAATAAATAATTAAAATTAAATTAAAATCAAAATTATTTTATATAAAAGAATTATTATTATGGTAATAATGCAATTATTATTATGGGAAATATACAAATGTTTGTGCCATTGAACAGTATATATATAGGTAAATAAAGTAATCGTAAAAAGAAATAAGAAATACTAGCAGATCAGTTAAAAAAATATTTTTTAATGATAATGCAAATCTTATGTATTCTTTTTCACATTTTTTATTAGATTGCACATTTATTACTTTTTATTTGTCAATTTTTATTTGTCAACTTTAAGTCAATTATTCAGATATAATTTCATATTATAAATAATTAATTCGTTAATTTATTCTTTGAAATAAAATTATTATCAATAACAAATTTGTTTTGTTAAAAATTATTTTATAATAATTTTATGTGAATAAAATGAATAATGAATAGATTAATGAAATATGACACATGTACATACGAAATGCGAAAGAAATTTGAAATGATGGTAATAGAATTCCATATATTATCAATTCCATGCTATTATAAAATTCATTTGTCTTTTTTAATATATTAAAAATGATAATAAAAAAAATTGAACGTGAATGAAATAAAAATTCACCATTTGTTCACACCTTTAATTTATACAAACAAAAGATAGAAATGTTTTAAATAATCATAAAATAGAATTAAACGTTCTTGTCAAAAGAAACTACGAATGTATAAGGATGTATGTAATGTAATGTAAATTACAATAAATAAATATAGATTATTTGCAAATTCTAATGAAACTTCAAGCTCCTTGCTAAATTACTTACATTATTTTAAACAAAAATCTGTATAATCAAATGTTTTACAAAGTTTCTCTGTAATATAATGGATCTATAAACTATATATATCATAATTATATATATATATATATATATATATATATATATATATATATATATCAGTAGAACTTACAATAAAAAAGATAATATTATTGTTTATTGCTAAATTTATTTTCACTACACAGATTTCAATTAAAAACTCAGAAGTTTAACTAATCAGAAATTAATTCATCATAGTTAAAGAACAAATAACAAAAAATAGTTAGAAATTAAATCATAACAAGCTTATTTGTAATATAAATCCTATTGTGAATGATTTGTATGTTAAAGTATGTTAAATCTCACAGTAAGTGATTTTGTAAGAAAGTTCAGTTCAAGAACTTCTTTTCATCAAAATCAATTTAAAATTTAACAATGTGATATACATATATATGTGCATGCCTTTATAATATGGTCCCTATCACAAATAATTGGAATAACATTGAAATCATTTTATTATTTCATATCTCAAAAGAATTAATATTAGAGATTAAAATTATTAAAATTATTAAAATTTCGTTTTTCAAAATAATTATTATATAGATTGAAATCTTAATATTTTAGTTTATATTTGTTTCGATTTTAATTATATAGAATCAATAATATATTGTTTTCATAACGATTATATAGTCCAATCATTTTGTTATGTTGAATATTTTCGTTATTTATAACAATATGAAAAATTTGTTTTAAAAATTAAATACTGAAAATACGATTTTGTTTAATAAGACAAAAAACATAATATGACAAATATTTTTTGTATAAATTAAGTATATTTTAAAATCATTTGCATTTCATTGATTAAAATTAAAATACTTTAAAGTCAAATCTGCTTTTAAAATGTTAATACATTTACTTTAGAAATGTTAATCGTTAACAATTTTATTAATTCTTATAGATTTTTAACAGACTTTTCTTTAATAATAAATAATTATGATTTATTGCATGAATATAAACATCGAGACAATTTATGATGTGTATTCTACAAATGTACATATACATTTTATATATGTCTTGCAATAAAGTTTTTTTTTAAACAGATGAATATAATATTCATTTATATTCAAAAAATGTAACAAAGTTCGATAAAAGCATGAATGTTATATGCTGTATAGTTTCCAAATCGCATCTTTCGAAAATAATTTTTTAAAAATTATATAAAAAATTAAGAAAAATTGAAAGTTTAGATATAAATCTTACGTTCGAAAAAAAAAAAACAATTCACTGAAAAAATTTCTGAGAGAATAATTTGTTTTTTAAAAAATTTAATTCTATACAAAACTATCAGCAAAATATATAAAAAATGGATTGCCTAGATTACATTTAAAAAGCATTAATAATTTCCAAATTAATGAAACATAACGTTATATTGTAATTCGATAAAGCGTCATTCAAAAAAATACAATAAATTCTATATATATATAAATTCTATATATACAATAAATACAATATATATAGTACAAAATACAATAAATTCTATTTATAATATAGAATAATAAATTATAATCTATAATATTCTATAATATAATAATATACGTAAAAAAATGCATATTATTCTGGCGATCAATACACGATTTAATAATGAATTAGCTAAAATTAAATTTCGGACAATAGTATAGATATTGTCGCTTATTTTTGACTATTGATAATATCTTAAGTCAATTCAATTATTTATGAAACGAATTTTTATTAAATAATATTAAAATTAATTTCAAATGGATAAATAATAATAAATACAAATAAAAAACATTAATTCAATAATAACTATATCTTTAGATCTTTTTCAATTATAAGAAATCGAGAATAAAATAAAATAGTTTTTGACTAAAAAATATATAATATATAATATATAATATATAATAAATATTTAAATATATAACAAAATAGATATATATAATAAAATTTTCAAATATTTTCAACGAAATATCGGATACTTATTAAATTTCGATTCACCAAAAAAAAAATTACTCAAAGTATTATTAACAAATATGATAACACAAAACAATAAATTGAAAAAATTAAAAGCAAAATTAAAGATAACTTTCAAAAATTATAATTTTTCAATATATCATGAATTTTTTAAAACTATGCTTCATGAGAAAGTAATAATCTTTTAGATAGAAAATCTATTCTAAAAATGCTACATATATAATGCTATTCCTAAAAATATAATAGAATATTTTAAAATAGAAAAGATAAAAGAAAAAATAAGCAAATATACTCATGAAAGTTAATATTATATGAATATAAGATTTATGAAATGCATATTTCTTACAAATTAAAAATTAAAGAATCGCAAATTCGAAATATTAATGAAAGTAATAATGTCGAGAATAGAAATTTTTATTGAAAGATTTCGATTGGAAATATGTGCAATCAATGTGATCCATCAAGGATTCTGAAAACACGCACACAATTCTGATTACATAAAAGAAAACATTTCTTCACAAATCGTAAAATCCAGCATCGGAATACGATCTTTTGAAAATGCATCTGGCAAAACATTGCCGATCCAATCTCGTATTCTTCAAAATAAATTTTTTGTTATTTCAAATTTGTATATCGTACATAATGAAGACTCAATTCAAAATTTTGATAGCTGATTACAAAGGCTCTTAAAAACAATCTCTCTTTTTTTTTCAAAAAATTCTTAGATTCATTCGACAAGAATATAAATACTGTATTTGAAAAGCGCACATTTTTAATCCAAATGAAGATTTTATTAATAAATTTAATAAGATATCGTTTCAACTAGATAGATTAGATTTAGAACCGAAATATAATCAAATGCAAATCAAAGAATAAGAATTCTTCAAAAATACATATTTCAATTTGATAAATATCGCGAAAAAACGTATGTAGTATTAAAGATCCTGGATAAGCTACAGTTCTGTTCAATAACAACAATCTACTTGCACCATATGATTCAACACAATGCTACGATTTTCTGTGATCAATTTACTAACTTTCGAATTTTAGCCAATGGATATAATTTCGTTTTATTAATTTATTTATATATTTTATATATTTATTTTTATATATTTATTAATTAGTGCATAATTCTGACTATTGGTATAAATCTTTTTAATTATCTAGTTTTGTCATTAATGTTGCGCAAATAATCGAGTCATTAAGTATTTGCTTGTAAAATTATCAATCTAAAATGACCAAAAAAAATAAAAAAAATAAAAAAATTATGAATATTATTATAAGCATCATAATTTCAAAGTGATAATATATAAATTCTATATAAATTCGTTACTCAAGATCCTATCTGTTAAAGAAAACAAGATAATATAACCATCAGAATTTCTCATGACTCATCAAAGCATAGAAATAATCTATTTACATTTAACCAAATGCATAGATCCATAAATATATTGTGCGTTGCTGATAAGTTGCGATCTTCCTATTTGACAGAATGCAGATGCAGGAGATAATTCATTCCCATTTTTGACATCCAAATATGACACACGCTGATATAATAATAGGATTTCAATATTAACGAGAAATATAGAAATATTTTTATTTTTTTATTTATATTTTATTCTCATCGCTGTGTATTGCTAGTAAGTTGGCATTTAATTTAGCAGGAAAGCCGCAATAAGCTATTTGCTTCATCACATGTAACACACATTGACATTTGCTATTAATGATAATTAATAGATGTAATGAGTTTAGCTAATTATAAGAATGCGTGTGATTCGACTATATATGTTTGTGATTATACGTATGTATAGGTTGTCTTATCTCGTTAGAGTGTATAGGCCTTTTTCCAGATGCCAATTTAATATTTATTTCTATTACCACAGCATTTACTTCTACTATACTTATTAAAATTATATGTTTTTAAAATTATACATTATATTTAACATATATATGAGATGTGATATGAAGCATCGAAAAAGAATTAGGATGATATTATTAAATTTTTTTTTATTCTGCTATACAAAATGTTCATAAAAATATGGAACACCTTTGGAGGATGAATTCTAAACATCAGAATGATGAAAAAAATTTGTATACATACATGTCCAATAAGACTTAATTAATAAATTATAAGCATTTTAAGTTTGTATTAGATATTGTGAGACGGTAAAAGAATAATAATGGTCAATTAGATACTCAGCAATATCATATTGCAATATCACTTGCATAGCGGAATCTTTCAATGAAAGTAAATACGATATTCTTTTATACACATGACTATTTTTGAATTTTAATGTAATATACAATGTATTACGTAACTCCTTATTTAAAAAATTAATCTCGAATTCCAGAATATTGATACTATATATCACTTTATTTAAATTCATAAATAAATCATTGTATAAACATTTTTAAATCTATAGCTAAATCATTGCATGATAATAATGACTTTATCTATTTGTCAAAATCCATAATAATATATCAAAATATATTCCCTAAAATTTCAGATTAAATGTATTGTTCTACAAATAAACTTGCTTATTTTCACATACACAAAAAAATCACTAATAATAATTGAATCAATTTGAATTTCACAGATTAATGAGTCAGTTCAAAAATTTTCGTCCCTATCTTATTTGAATTCAATGTTTATTTTGATATGAGATTATTAAACAAAAAAAAATAATAATCGAGTCAAAATTTAATATTTATATTTTAATCATACTAATACCACTTTTTATATTCATTAAAAAAAAATAAAAAAAAAAATTTCTGAACTGCTCAAAAAAGCAATAGTTTTCCCAAAGTATTCTATATATTAATCTCGAAATCGAATAATTTTTAATATATTTATTATTTAGTGCTTTTTACATTTTGTGGATAATTTAGTTTCATTGTGAAATTAAATAATAAATATAAATGTATTAAAAATATCATGAAATAAATTTTCAAAAAAATTATATATAGCGAGATCCGAAATATATAGCTAGAAGAATTACAAGAAAATGTGATGAAGAAGCGAAAACATATAATTTATTTAAATTTGATATCTTCTATAACAGGCCACTATGCGAACTTACGATTATACTGGTTTATCAAAAAGAACAATATATAAATAAATAAAGAAAAAAAATAAATAATAAATAATAAAAAAAGAAAATTTCGAATCTAAAGAATATCGATATTTATCATCCCTAAAGAAAATATGATTTCATAATAAGAACAAAAAATTTTATTATCGTCAGAAGAAGATAAGGTAGTTATAAGAAATATTATTTATGAATTTTATATTGAAAAAAAAATTGTGTTCAAAATTATTAGCGACTATTAAAGAAAAAATAGATTTTCCATAGAAAATCCAGTTTATAGTATTGATTTTTAAAAAAATATGAACTTCAAGTGAAAAAAATACAATATCAATAGAAAGATATTAATCGAAAAACCAAATATTATTATCTAAAGAAAAAAATATTTAAAAGTAATTCGACATTATAAAGAATAAAATAGAAACATTTTATATATTGAATAATGAATAGACAATACAATGATAATAAATGTTAGTAATGCAAAAAAATGATTTTAAAAAAATATAAGTTTTTCTCATAGATTTACAATATAATTATATAATTATATAATATATAATACATGTTAGTGAAAAAAAATGTATTTCAAAGAAGAACAGTTATTTTTCAAAGCACATAGTACCATAGAAAATTATCATGAATTTGAAAAAAATTTTTAAAAAATGGATTACAGAAAAATTATTACATCACATTCCACAAAATTCAATCATCATTGATGGATAATGTTTTGTATTATATGGACTAAATTAATAAAGCATTTTTTAAGTACAGTAAAAAGAAATGATTATATAGTGAATAGAAAATAAAATAACAAAAATATGAATAAATATAAATTATTAAAACTTATACAAAAATATAAAAAAACAAAAAAATGATTCATTTAAAATAGATGAGATTATTAAATTATAAAGACATATATTGAGATTATCACTTTACATGTATAATTTTAATCCTATTTAAGCTAGCCTGGATTAAAATAAAATTCTCTTCAATTTATTCGAGAAAATAATAATATACTATATATTTTTATTTAATTATTTGAAAAATTTAATATACAAAGTGCTCAAAATTATCACAGCAAATAATTGGAAAAAATTTTGCAACCATATAGAGAAAATAGAAAATCAATTTTGGAAAACGATGGATTAATGGAAAAAATTATTGAGGAAATAGATATTTCAATATGGATTCAGAAAATTCGAATATCAATACTATTAATAGCAATTCAGATTTCTGAAATATTACGATATAATAAAAGATTTGAAAATTATATTTATTAATGCAATTAATTTCATTATTAGATATAAATAGAAAACTAATTAAATAATCAATATTATTTTGATAATAATTAATCGATAGAAAAATTAATTATGAAATAAGTTAAATTAAAATTTTTAATAATATTGTTAATATATTGCATTAAAATATATTTATAATTAATGTGTAACATACTATCATACATATACAGAGTGTCCAAAAATACTGAAACATCCGTAAACTAGAAATTCCGGAAGCAAAAACCTTTGTTTTGTTAACGAGTTATTAACAAAAAAAATATTGACAAAACGCATAATTTAGTTAAGCATCAAGTATATACAGGCTACATACAACATTCAAACAATATATCTCGAAGAAAATGCGTTGAATATTATATTTATTTATTCATTATTTATTCATTATTTGTCATATAATTCGATATAATTTTTTATCGATAAAAAAATATTTATTATATTCAACACAATTTCTATGTTGCATAGATTTGTTCATGTTCGATCGATAGCATCTAACCAAATTAATTAGTAGGTGTGACAAATTCAACAAATTATAAAAATATATGTGATTTAATTGTATATTTTGTATATTTGGATTATCTCGCTAGAATTAATAAGATCTATATATCTTCCAAGTGTAGACTTACTAGCAATGCACAGGGAATATAGGAAGAATAATAGGAAAAACATACTACAGAAACAATTTCTAAATTTTTACGTTTCGCAATTTCTCGAGATTTATAAGGTAATATCTTCTATATCAAAATTCTGAAAGAACGAATGTAGATAGAGACAAATCAAGTCAATAATGGGGGCGTTAAGGATACGCAAAGAATAAATAATATATATTATCAATATATACTGCAAGCTAATCACACACTAATCATACGTGTCTGATATACAAGGATACATTTTGCAACATTGCGCAAAATTAACGATTATAGCATTTCCTGAAGCATAAAATAATTAATCCCTTAATCTATATCCCTAATAATATCTCCCCATAATCTACAATATGAGAAACGGCCAAACATAAACGACACGTGTGAGAAATCGTGTGGTACGATCGGGCTATATGTATACAAACACTTACTAATTTTCTTGGGGGACGTGCAAATATATTTTTTTTTTTAAAATATTAGAAAAATATCCTTAAAAATGGGGTCAAAAAGAATATTAAGCGTTGTTGATGACAGTGAAAGTTCTGTTAACATCGCAAAAAGTGATTTCATAGATATTTTAAATTAAATAGTGATAGTGATAGTAGTGATATTTTCCTCTACGAAAACGTTAAACGACTAGTTATAAAGAATGATATCGACAATAAAAACCATCAGAGTTTTGGATTTGGAAAGAAGAAACTAATGAACTAAAATTCTGAAACTATACAGAGATTTCTGGCATTATTCACTTCAAGATAATAAATCTTTCTTGTTGAATGATCACTTGGTAGTAATTATTTATTAAACATCTTGCAAAATAAAATTAGTCGTATCTTATACGTGCATTTACATATCAAAAGATATGTGCAATTTGCATATTCTTTCGAACATTCAGCCAATCTATGAAATGTCGATGTATAACCAACATTGTTTATGGCACCAGCTATTGGAAATCATAAGGCAAGGAGTTAAATGCTTACAGATCTGACAATTTCAATTGACATATAATATAAACAATTATATATATTACATTTTGTAAAAAATGCAGCAAGAAATAGAGCAATTTGCTGCAAGAAGATAAAGATAGTATTGTTTACGATAATAGTACACATTCTGGATAAGCATGGCAAGAAACATAAGTGTCGAACATTGTTATGCCACTTCGTAGGCTTATTTCGAAGAAAAAGTTTTATAACAAATTGAATCTTCTTCGAAACATAATTCATACAATGATTCATACAATTTTTTCGTATGGTATTCGTATAATATATTCGTATATATGTAGATTATTATTATGCTTATACTTTACTGATTCCGATTCCTAGTAACAATCGTGTTAACCTTTTGATAATTGTTGGTTTGTATTGGAAATTATTATTAAATTAAATTATTAAATTATTACATAAAATAAACGATTAGTTTAAAAATTCGACTCAAATGAGTTTTAAGTGAAACTCTAAATGAATGCAGACGATCATAAACGTAGAATTTGATAAAATGGAACTAGTCGAGAGAAGAAATTAATCATTTTCAATTCATAAATTCATTCCAAGAGAACGAACATGATGTAATAACTTCACAGATCTGATATCGCGAAAATCTATTTCTTTCCAGAAATAACGATTTATAATAATGCATTGATCATCAAGAAAATGGGTCTTGAAAATAGGTCTTCCTTTAAATCTATTATAGAACATATATCTGAAACTAGACAAATAAATAATATTTATCGTAACTCCTTGAGTGGGATGCAAACTTTTTTCACTATATTTCTTCCACTGTCAATTTCATTAGATGTACTGCCAAGACTAGAGTAAAAATTTGGCACTAATCAAAGTGATAAATTTTTCGTTTCTTTGTAATTATAACAAAGAAAATATTAGAATAGAATAACTTAGTTATTTATTCCAAAGAAATAGAGAATAAAGAATTCTTAGAGAAAAACGAATCAATAAATCGATAGAATCACTTAATTAACCTAAACATATTTATTGATGAATTCGGAACTGATCAGGATGTATTGATAATTTACGATCTTATCTCATTTATTCACTGCACTCATAGTAAAATACGAATATGTTAGATTACTGTATGTCAACTATCAAGGAACTCTTACCTTATTAGAAGAAAGAAATTGAATTCTGTTTAATGTGTTACAAAAAATGCATTAATTGCTTTCAAGTAAATCCAAATAGTATTCATTATCAAATGGAATCAGGATCTTTTTTATCTGGAGTGAAATATGATTACACAAGCCACTTTTTAATACAAAAAAAAGAATATGCTCGCTTCAAAAGTCCCAAAAATCTATATCTGTATTTTTGTTTTATATTCATATATATTAAATTTAATATATTAAATTTTACGAACAATGAAATTATGAGGAAAAAGTAATTATTTGAATAAAATCCGAAATATAATTGATTACTTAAATATTAAATTTGAACATCTTTATAGCTGAAAAAAGTTTATCACTTGATGAATCTCTAATGAAATATAAAAGTTGTCTCTTATAAATAATTCAATCCATCAAAAAGAACATATTTAAATAATATTTTACAAACTATTATATTTACAACTATGAATCGAAATCAGAATTTTTAAAATTATTTAAAATATATACAGAATAAGATAATTTAGACAATATTATAACTGCATGAGAAAATATTGAATAATGAATTTATATACATATATATATATATATATATATATATATATATATATTATATACATATATATTTATTATATACATATATATTAATGAATTTACATACAATTTATATACATCAATAATTAGTTATATTCTTTTCTTAGATAATTGATATTCATCATCAAAACAATTGTAATTTCTACAATTACAAAGCAAAAAAAATCTTATTGAGACATTAGCGTAATAGAAAAAAATATACTTAAAAAACTCGCAGCAATAAAATAAAAGAAATCCTTTTCAGATCTTATATCTTAATATCTTAATTATAAAATAGGAAAAAAAATACAAAAAATACAAAAAAGATATATATATTTTCAACTGGACATGCTAAACTTGAGATAATCGCAAGTAAAACAGAAATCATACAAAAATAATAAAAATCAAAAGAGTATTATTACAAAATATAATTTTCAATTGTAAGAGTATAATTGTAATAGTATGAGTGAAATAGATTTAAAAAAAAATTATTCTATTCTATATATATCTTATTTCATAACAAGAAAATTTATTAAAAATTACAAAAAAATATTCCTTTATGAGATAAATGACACTTTTTAATGCTTTTATTTTTATTTTATAAAATATAACATATAAATATAATAAAAGCAAAAATCATTTATTTTTAAAATTTTGCAAAATATAATTATTGCTGAGTATAGTACACGAACGAAAAGACATCTATAGAAAATACGCTATTATGTTTAAAAATAAAACAATGAAAAGATTTTTCAAGAAATATTACATTCATAAGAAGTAAATCAAGATGTCAAAAAAATACAAATTATGAAACTTAATAAATGCAATAAAATTAGAATGTAACAGATTTCTATGTCATACATTCCGCACTATTTTACAAGATATGAATAAAAATTACAAGTGTTTTATTATCAATTATTAATATTATTATCAATTATTAAATAATAATTATTATTAATTATTAAATATTTTTAATAGATTTAGATTATAATTTTAGATTATATACATAATCTATATTTAAATAACATGATTATATGTATTTTTGGTATGTAATATGTTTAAAATTTCTTTAAAAATGATTTCAAATAACAGATACTTAATTTCCAATTGTTTTGGATATTACGAGCATTATTAAATTAATTTTCAATGATTATAGCTGTTTATCTATTGATCGATAACCCCACATCTATGATTAAAATTAATAATAGTTTCAATTCTAATAGCTTCGATATTCTAAATTTAGTTCTCAATTTTTCTTTGTATTGATTAAATGCCTTTATAAACATGAAAAAGTATAGTATAGAAGATATTTATCTATGACTCTCGTATAGAAACAGTTTCGACAATTTGATCGTGTATTGTCTATTTCATGCATCTCTAATAATAATTGAATAATCCGAAGAATCTATATAACTCGATGATTCGAGATCTTGAATAATTCAGAATGCTTTTGACCTTCACTTGAAATAGTTAAATATTTTAAAACATTACAAAATATTTTAAAAATTACATTCTACATCGAATGTGTATTTGACTGCATGCAATTTTTCAAACACTACTTATTTTGTAATTATCTTTTAATTCGAATAAGATCAGAATGGAATCTGAAAAACAGACTGTTTTGATAATTACATATTAAAACGAAGCATTGTTGTTTATTTACATATATGCTGTAATGATTCGACCAGTTGCAGTTATCAATCGGAATATTTAGTTTTGAATATATTGCGAAACAATAGCATATAAAATACGATTCTTTTGGCTTATCGTACGTTAATAATTCAAGATAATTCAGTGAAATGTTACAGATATTTCTTGCGACACTTTGCGAAATTGTTTGAGATCTTACTAACCATTAATAACGATGATATCATCGTGGTCATCGATAGCAAATTAGCTCGAGTTACACGCGATATCTCTTTGTCTAGAATCCAGAATTAAAATCTTTCTATCCATTCTAGAATGCGATAAGAATATCATCTATATATTATGTGTATCTCTGATACGATAAGAACATCATAATGTATATATTCTAGATTCTGGAATAACAAATTCATAAATCTTTGAAATGTTTGTAAAGTATTTCTCTACCTAAAAGATATTATGAAATTATTCAAAGAGGTCAAATGAAATGATCATTAATCTGTTTGGTTTGATAACCGTTTTCGAACGGTTTTTTTGAAATCGCTACAAGATCATAAACTTCTTTTTAGATATCATACAGATATATATACAGTGTGTATATAAAAAAATATGAAAATATGAAAATAATAAATTAACTGAAGATTTCTGAAGTAATTTCAAGCATCATTTTCCGCAAAAACTTTCGTTGCGGCTTTGTTAACGATTTATTAATAAAAAACACGTAGCACGTAGCCTAGCATAATAGTATACTGACCAAGATCGAACAAGCTAAAACAATGTGTCGAAAAATATATATTGAATATTATTCATTGTTTATAATATGATTCAATATAATTTTTTATTGATAAAAAAAATTAATAAATATTTCTTACATTCAATAGACTTTCTTCGATATATATTGCTTGAATTCGTTGTCCATGCTTGATCAGCATAAAGCCAAATATTATCATCGCAATTCGACTAAACTTCATGATTGATTTTTTATTAATAATTTGTTAACAAAATTTTTGCAAGAAAAAATGTTGCTTGAAATTATATCAGGAATCTTCAAATAAATATTCTCACATTTTTGAGATGCTTTATATAACTGCTTGATAGGAAAATTATTATTTACTTGAACAAAATTATTATTCACTAGGCAAAATTCATTTTAACTTCATTTTTTGTTTTTTTATACTACTGTTTGTAAAGAAAGAAGAAATATATGCATATAGAAATGAGAGCATAACAAATTCGGTGAATTGGCTTCGTGATTAATCTATTTCATTTCCCAGACTAGAAAATGTTATACAGTTTCACCAAGTTCAATTTATATTATTATCCTATTAACACGCAAAATAATTTTAACATCAAATCGATATTTATTCAGCAAAATGAGATCATATATCTTGTTAAAATTATATTACGTATAGAAGAAAATGTATTCTTTTATAATCTTATACTTGACGAATACATTCATGAAAAGATTTCTGGCACAATATGCACCTTCAACTTGGAGAATTCCGCTAGCTAATTTATATATCCATGATATTGATTCTCTCTTTTATTGGATGCAAACCAAATCAGGCTTGCGTTTGTCCTCGCTCATGTAAAATACAGATTCTGTATAAATCATCTAACTAATTTTTCTGAGATTATCTCAGGATTCGACTACTGTGAATATAAATCCCTGAATGATCCATCTCAAACAAATATGCCATCTTTTGATCGCAATCTTTTGATGTTTGAAATCGGACGCGTATAAATATAGATATAGATATGCTAAACTAATTTATTGCGATAATAGTAATGATTCCCTCATTGATACTAGAGTAGAGCAGATTTAACTATTATTTGTTCCAGATGCTTTAAAAAAGTATAAGACACCATTTCGAATCAGAGTCCGAATATAATTTATAATCTCATGTACATAGGATTTCAGTAATCATTACTTATAATTGGCAATTTCGACTGTTCCAGATAAACATTGTCGCATCAAATCTGAAACTATGGTAGCAAAAATAGTAATCCTGTCATTGGCAATTCAGGATGTGAAACTTAATTTGCGTTACGAGATCAAAAACTCTTAACTTTTTGAGTGTAACGCAACATCAAAATATGTTAAAATAGTTTTCTAAGAAGAAAAATCTGTTATAGAAAACACCTTAATAACATGAATCATGAATGCCGAGATTTAAAATGTGTGTATGTTTTGTTATTCTGTTTATATAAAGAGAAAAATTTATCTTTATCTTTTCTTTGACATTTTCTTTTATATTTATCTCCTTTTTGACAAAAAAAAATCTTTTAATTTTTCTGACCAAGGAAAAAACAAAGAAAACTGTTGAACTGATAGTTCATAATTCTCCTTGGATTATTTCCAAGATTGTCTATCAAGTAAAACAAGATTGTCTATCAAGTGATCATCCCCTTGCCACATTTGGCAATACTGAAAAGCTCTTTTCGCGTACTTTCGCAAACATCGTATCACCGTTTAGGCAAGTTATATGTTATTAATTGGAGAACACTTCTACTTCTACCAAATTCTTCACAAAAGCATAGTGATCTCGTCATGTGTAGAAAAGAAATATAAAGTTTATGCAATTATCACGCAGTTATCAATGCCTTAGATCATGCCGGTTGGGCGAAACGTTGATGCAAGTATTTTATAAAAATGTCGAATAATCACCGATAAAATTAAAATTGGCTTGGTAAATAAAAGTAGCAAATAATGAAAAAAAGATTGAAATGACAATAAGGTAAATGCTATTTCTTTATAAGAAAATTGTAGGCCAAAGTAAACCAATTTAAACTTCCTAGATGTTGGACTGGTTAGCTTCAAAGGCTTTATGTTCTTGATATCAAGAACATTGCAGCACCCATATTACCAATAATATCTAATATATCGTACACATTATGCAATGTTTGGCTTTGTTAGAAATCTGTGACGTTTTGCCTAATATAGTAATAGTAGGGATAAAGATTTCATTTTCTTTTTGTGAAAAGATACCATAGAATTATTAAACCATTTTTAGAACAGAGAATAGAGGCTCTAAGAAAATTGGAAAAATTGAAAATTTCTGCGAGGCAAATAAAATTTTTATCCCAAGTCAAAATGGGAAGTATCGTGTCTAGGATATAGAACACAATTAAAGAAATTAAAAAGAAAAATCAAATTTTCTGGCCGAAAATTTCGAACTTTCTAGAAAAATTCTTGCTAATACTTTTAAACATCAATAGAAAATAATGTAGAATGGCTCATAACCTATAAATAGATTTATAATTTTTATAATTTCTTTGTTTTTAATATAATTTATTTTTTTAGGAATTATAATTATAGTGAAATTATCAAAAATTTATCGATAATTTATTAAATTTATAATAAATTGACTACATAACGATATTAAACGACGCGATTGTAAATAATCTCTTTAGAATTTCTAAAAAAAATTTAGAAGTATTCAAATCTCGTGGTTCATCCAATAATTTTTTTAAAAACTAGGAAAGATTACGACTTGGTCAATTATGAAACGATAAATTTTTCAAATAATAAAAATAAATTGAACAAACAGAAAAACAAAATTCTTTATAAAAATTCGAAAGAAAACTTTGAAAAAAAAAAATAGAATGTAATAGAAATCTGAAACAGAATGATTACAGAATTTGAGATAATCGATAAGGATCTGAAATGGCTTGAATGATGAAAAATGATCGACGACGATAAAGAGAAAAAAAATTTGAATTCTCTGAAAGAGAAAATTTTATAACATCTTAGTGGAAAATAGCCAAAGTATAAAGTTGGGTGTAAGAGAGTTATCTACTATTCGGCAGCCAAAAAATTGATTTTCATAGTCGTTATAAAAATAAAAAAACAATTAGTTGGGATAAACTGACAGAAAATAAAATGAAAAGAAATACAATTAAAGAAATTAAAAAGAAAAATCAAATTTTCTGGCCGAAAATTTCGAACTCTCTAGAAAAATTCTTGCTAATACTTTTAAACATCAATAGAAAATAATGTAGAATGGCTCATAACCTATAAATAGATTTATAATTTTTATAATTTCTTTGTTTTTAATATAATTTATTTTTTTAGGAATTATAATTATAGTGAAATTATCAAAAATTTATCGATAATTTATTAAATTTATAATAAATATATGAATTTAAATTTAGTACTTTTTAAAAGAAGCTAATTATTTTTGAATATATAAATTATAAATTATAAATTATGAACTCATCAATAAAAAATAATTTAAAAAATTGAAATGAAGTAATGGAATTCTTTTGGAACTTGTTATTTTACTTTCTTTCCGATAGAAAATCTTATCTCATTAAAAATTATCGCAATTCTTTTAGTCTATTATTGTTTATTTCGTTATTACTACTATTTTACTTTTATACTTTTCAAATGCATTGAGAACTTTAATCAAGTATGTATAATTTTATACAGGATTTTATTATATTGGTTATATATCATATTGAATAATCATTCGTCAAAAATTTATATTTAATATCATATATATAATCACTATCATTATTTTTAAAGAAAATAATATTGACTGCATTAAAAATTCTGTCCATACCTAAGACGATTTCAAAATGAGCGCCTTCTTTCAACAGATATAAAGTTGACGGATGAATATATCTTTTAATATCTCTAAAAATGATTCAATTATTCTCCAGTGAATTTCCGCATGAGAAAAATATATGACTTACATTATTTTGTTGCTGTTAAATTAATCAGAAACACGATATTTGATTTTAGCAATCTGATCATATAATGTACTATCTATGTCAATGAAACTAATATACCACGTGTTTTCCTAGTGTGAAAATTTATTACATGAAAATTATACCATTTGATAATAAAGATAGTACTTGGATAAAACCAAATCTAAATTTATGATATCCTCTTATCTTATTTCTATTATTATCATATTACATTAACATACATATATGGTATATATGACATATAACTATAAAATATATATAAAATATTCTTATGCTATCATTTGAAGCGTAATCGAATCTCATTTGTCAAACGACTACAAAAAACTAATAATGATAGTTCATTTCTAATATCTAGTAAGTTGTTATAATACTTAGAGAATTAATTTATTCCAATGAATAACAATTTTTTATAATTATTGAATGATAATATATTTTTGATCTTGATTACATATATAAAATATGTCTAGTATTAAATATGTCTAGTAATAAACCTAGCAATTGATAATTCGCAAATCGTATATAATCTCTCCTTATTTCTAAATCACATTCTCTACATTCTTGTAGAAAAAAAAGTTAGAAATTTATATATAATTTATATTTATATATAATTATAAATTTATATATAATTATATATATCTATATTTGTAAGATAAAGCACAATAAAAGAATATAAATGATCAATCGTGAGAAAATCGACATATTAATAGGGATCAAAAAATGATGACAAAGAAGAAATTACTTGGCTTAATAGATCAAAAAATTATGATATTTGTAACAAAAATTTATTATTCTTTTTATTATTAAAACAATATTTGTCGAATAATTCTTTGATTTTATAATCTAAACTATCATTGTATAACTTCCAATAAATTTTTAATTCTTTTTTTTTATTTTTGCTCATTGTTTTAAACATTGAACGGTTAAAACTGAAGCTGAAATAATATTAAAATACTGTATTCAATAAGCTTTAATAAATTTATCCACCAGTATCATTTACTAATAAATCTTGCCTGTAGAATACACATTAATTTGGCACATTTTTTTCTATGTTTACAATTAGCATGAATGTATAAGTAATAATAATAAAATGTATGTATATAAGTAATAATAATAATAAATATAATAATATAATATAATAATAATAATAAATTAAATAATATAGAATATAATTATCTATTCTTGTATCTTAAATTTAAAAATTCCTGTAAAAAAAAATTAAATATCATTTGAAGAGTTTTGTATGCGATATAACTTATATATTTAAAATTATAAAATCTTTTCAATACTAAAGATTTAGTATCATCAATTTTTATTTTTATTTAAAAATAAATTAACTATATAACTATATGTTCTTGTTTATCTCAGGTTGTGTTTTGTTTTAAGTGACTATTTTCTTATGAATATGAATCTTTTTTGGAATATTTTCGATAATTTAGAATTATTAAATAATTGTTTATTTAATAATAATGTGATTTGTTTGTAACTATATTTCTATACTTGTATTTATATATATTATAATATAATATATTAAAATTTGTATTAATTTCTTTTTCCTCTTAATTGTATACTTTGCAAAATAATTGCATTGTTTTGAATTTAATTCAACCGAAACTTATAATTAATGAAATAACATATATTATATATTATCAAGAAAAGCATTCATCTTGTTAAATTTATGGAAATCTGTCTTTGGTAGTCATATACTTCATAAAACTTGGAGACTATTGCTATCAACAGTGATGCTAACAAACGATAATTAATAATAGTACAATGAATATAAATGTATGAATGAATGAATAAATATTTGTAATCGGATTTTATTATTGTTGAAATTTATTTTAATTTTTTCTTTTTACAAAATGACATAAAAATGATTGTATTTAGATATAATAAAGAAAAATCTATTTTATGTTTATATAATTATAATTTGTTAGCATGTTGAAAAGTTTTGTTGCAAACTATTATCAAGAAAAATGCAGTATATGTAATACATGCGGTATATACAGTGTTTCTTGTTATATCTATCTATGATATTTTGATTTAAAAAGTTTTCCAATATAAGATTTCCCAAATATTTCGAAATTACTTGAGATGAAAAATCTTTTTAATTTTTGTTTTAATTTTAATTTTCTTTGAATATGAAAAGATTAAATTGATTGATCAATCATTACATTTATTTTTTTCATTTCGATGAAGAAATATGTCTTTTACAAGAATGAAAGAAATATAAAATGAATAATAATAATAAGAGAAAAATAAATAAAACAAATAGAAAATCGTTAAAATTTTTAGTTTTCTATTTCTGAAAATAATTAAGAAAAAAGAAAAAAGTTTATTAATTTTAAAACTTATAAAAAACTTTTTTTATTTTTATTTATTTTGTGGAATGTAGAATTAGATTATTTAACGAAAATAATGGGGAATTCAAAATTCTGTAGACAGGGATCTAAACAGATTTTGTATTTTTTCTATCAATTAACAATTCTTAGATAATATTAATTTTTGAATTGTATTTCCTCTTCGGTATCCACTCTCGTCTGTATTTTCAATAAATTTGGTGTAAATATGATTTGCAATTTAACGTAAATATCAAAAAATCGCTCTAATTTTGTTTGACAAGCTTCTAATGCCGATAAAGAACATTCAGAAATTTCATTTAGAAAGCTTAAAGACATATAAAGAAAAAGTTACACTTACCCACGCATTGTAAGATTCTTTTATTACAACTGACATCTTAGAATCCTGAACTAATCGTTACTTTAATCTCTTTGGCTTATATTCAATCATTCTGTTCTCATTATTTATTCATTTATTATATCATTGTATCCTCTTCAATAATCTCATACGATTGCGTAATTCAATAGGCGAAGATTTTCATTTTTTACAATTAATTGTATAAATTGCAGATATCGTAATCTTGTTTGAAAGATAGGAATGTAAATCATGATATCTTTATAAATCTCTGAAAATAAGTCACATCAATGATTGGATAACATCTTTTCATATACTTTTGACAAACATAACTTTTTACTTATTTATATTACATACAGTTGTAATTGCGAATGATATATATAATGATGAATATTAGAATTACAGTCACATTGAAATCAAATGATTGATGAAATAAATAAAAAGAATTCATATTTTATACTATTCATGTATTATCACAATTAAAAATACGAAGCTATGAATTACGATATTTATGTATATCAAATCTTTCTTTCCGAAAATTCTCAATTAACCAATCTCTATTTCTTTTTCTGGAGAAACTATATGATTCCCATAGTTAATTGATGATTCCATAGTTAAATTGACTAATCTTTCCATGAATAAATTAACCATTATTATATATCAATGAAACATATTAAATATGATTATGAACGAAACGATTAAAGAAATACGTAGTATGGAGTTTATGTAAAAAGAATTTTTTAAAAGTTTTTTATGAAAAAGATTTGACATAAAATTTTTAATATATATATATATTCGATTTATCTGTAAATATCAAAATCTAAATGATACAAAAAAATATTTCATATGAAAATCTTAAAATTTAGAAGGATATATATAATTATAGTAATATATATAATATATTATATATATATATATATATATATATATATATATTATATAGTAATATATAATATATATATTTATAGTAACCTTCTTACATTTGAAATTCATGTAATATTTTGAAAACATTTGAATACATTATATATAAATATATTAAAATATATATTTAATAGATATATTATAAAACACATGAATTCTTTCACTATTCATCAACTATTTAATATCGATATTATTACTAAAACCATATGGCCATGAATTTTTTGTTTATGAAAAATATGAATCGCAATGATTGTCGAAAAATAATCAGAGCAAATATATCAGATAATTGGAATTCTTGTATCTGTATGAAGTCTCTATCACACAATAATAATCAGCATAGTTCGTGATAATTTAAATTAATATATGAATATATTTAATGATGTTTCCTTAATTTTTCGTATAATCGTAATAATAATCAGCATAGTTTGTGATGATTTAAATTAATATATGAATATATTCAACGATGTCTCCTTAATTTTTCGTATTGTTCTATAGCATCAAATAATTTATAATCAATATTGGGATAAATTTTTATCTGTTATAAATCTGATAACCTATTATGTCTAGCGACTTTTCTTTTACATAAATATATGAATTTCTTTATTTATTCAAAAATTGATCAATTTTTTATTTTATCGTCAACAATGGAGAAATTATGATTATTTAAAATAATTATTAAAGTAATTTTTTCACAATCAAATGGATTCTTTAATCATTTTATTTCCCAATTAGTCATCAACAATAATACTATTAAATGCTAACTAAAACTATGATACTATAAAGAATGAAATACTAATAAAAATCTTAAATAATTTCAATTCTTTTATATTTTCTAATAATATCAAATTGTTTTCCTTTTTCATTTTATCTAATATAATCATTCTATTTAATATAACCAAATGTATAAGCATCATTAATAATTATAATTAAGCATCATCTCTTATTATACATATTATATCCATCTTTGCTATGTATTTTTTTTTAAATCATTACTCAAAGTTACATCATCATGTATTTTATCCATTTATCAATCATATTTAAATACATCGGCATTTTCAATAATAAATTAAATTATTAGCATTCTTTTAGTTATTCTCATATAATTTAACCTTAAATTTATATAAATAACTTAATTTCTCCTCTGCCAATTTTTAAAAAGTTATTAATTGTTATATGAATATCTTATAAATATTCAAATCAATTTGTATAATTATTATCAAAAAATAATCTTATATTAAATTTATGATCGAATATTTTTATCAGAACTGCTGCATGAATCAAATAACATTGCATGGATTAATCATTTAATATGACTTTCTCATCGAGTTCAATGACCTTGAAATATATTGACCTTGAAATATAAATATATCAAATATGTTCTCATTATTTTGAACAACTTTCTATATATGTTATTGCCATTCAGTTTTTGTTGATTTCTGAGATATTCATAAAAAATTTTTAATAAATTAATATATCATTCATTTCTTATAACACATATGTTATTGCTTGTATTTAGATATTTGATACATAATTCTTATCAAATAATGTCTTCTCAATAATTTAAAAAATTGAAAATGACATAAAAGAAATAAATAAATAATTATAAGGAAATTATATAAATTTTTAAAGATTTAATAATTAAATTGATAAAATTTTTAACCTAATTTACACTATAATGAATTATGTAAACTATAATAAATCAATGAAATTTAATCTATGATCATTAATATTTCTCTGTTCTTATTGTTTATCATATAGGAATGCGGTCGCCGTTAAATTATAAATCAAAATTTAATATAATCTATAATTAATTTTTTTTCTTTATTTTTTATGTACAGTTATATACAAAAATGATCTGTGCCAAGATTCACATCAAGATAAATATATGATAAATTCAAAAAAAGAATTTACAAATATGTTTACAAATATTTTGAAAACTAAAGCTAAACGATAATAATATTTATATTATATATAAAAAAAATTAAATATGAAAAAAATTCAGAATGTCAATATAATCTTAATAATATATAGATAAGAAAACTATATTTATGAATAATTATATATTAAAGTTTATACTAATATGTAAATCAGAAACATTGTATCAAAAACAGCGAAATTTATATCAAAATCTGCATTAAAAAGTTTTGGTGAAAAAAACCAAGTTTTGTTATATTTTTATTTCTTTTGCGTTTTGAAAACAATTGAACAATGAAAGTGTATTATTACTGTAATATATATTTATTTCATAAAATACTTGCCTTTAATTCAATACTACATTAATACTACATTAATACAAATGTGAAAATTACTTTTTTATACAAATGTTTACAAATTTCAGTTGTTGTTGCATCTTATATATTATAATCATAATATTAATACATTTTAATCTAATAGATACATATATTGTAATAAGATATATCTGATCGTTCATTATTTTAGCTAAAATTATTCATGGATCCTAATATATCAATAAAAACTTTTGCAAATTTCCATTCCTCGTTATTCTTTTATTCTTATATTAAATATTTCTAATAATATATTAAATATTTCTATAAAATATTTCTAATAAAAAATTAATCTCTTTATTATTACATACATGGAATTTTATCTGGTTTCTATCTCTTGAATTATAGTTATAGAGAATTCTCTGTATGATTTATTGATAATTGTATTTCTATATTTTATTAATTATTTAAATATTCTATATTTTATTAATTATTTCTCTTGTTGATATTGATTATGAGATATTATCATAATCCCTATACTTTTTACATACTGCCATATTTATTGAAAATTTGTTTATTGTCATTTTAATTGCTAGTTAGATGACAGATGAATAAAGCATTATGTTGATATAAGTTTTTATATATAGTTTTTATATTATATATACTTTTAGAATATTATTGTAAATTGACTTATTGTCAATTAACATATTAAATTAATAGAATTGCTATAATTCACTCCACGTAGTAGAAGACTCAAGTAACACATTTTTTTTTATATTTTCGATATAAGATTTTCTTCAAAGTTAAATTGAATATATGAAAAATGAAAGTCTCTTGTGATATAAGCATGTGATGAAGCATAAATGATAAACAACTGTTAATAGATCGGAAGTTCATCTATTGTAAAAGATAATATAATATCTGTTCATATCATGACATAAAATAATTATTATGATAAAATAAAATAAAATATATATAAAATATATATATATATATATATATAATATAATATATAATATATATAAAAATATATTAAATAATAATGATAAAATAAAATTAAAAATAAAATATTTAAATGATATTAAAATAATGAAAGTAATTATTTTTTTTAATTAATTGTATCCATAGATATTTTATCATAAATCTGCTTTCTCAAATCTATATATACAAAATGTTTCAAAAATGTGAGAATGTTAACTGAAGATTTTTGTAGTAATTTCAAATAATATTTTCCTTACAAAAATTTTTGTTACAATTTTATTATGAATTAATAAAAAAACACTGGCCAATCACAGAGTATGTAATAATATATTGATCAAATTAAGTAACAAGTCTAAGTAATATATGTTGATTACAAAAAAATGTGTTGAATATTATAGTTTATTCATTGTTCGTGATATAATTCGATATAATTTATTATCAATAAAAAAATATTTGTTATATCATAATATTTATTATTGAACAAAATTCCATTGTTTTCTACTATGCTACATGATTGTAACGCCATCATTTGAGCGATTAATTAAGTCTTGCTGAACTTTTATTTTAATATATTATTGCCGTTAATATAATCTTTATCACAACATTTACATATATTAGAATGATAATGTTTAAATAATGCATCAATACAATATTTTTTATTATATATTAATATAATAATTTCGAATTTCAGTTTATATAATGTGAACATTTCGTTTTCTATCGATTCTATTGATTTTCTTACATTGCAAAATAATAAGACATATTTAATAAAATATATCTATAAAATAAAAATGGAATGTTTTTTTTATTAATTTTATTATTATTCTTTTAATTTTTATTCTTTATTAATTTCTTGCATATTTTTTTATGTGTATTGAATCTGAATCTTATCTTAAAAATTGTCTATCATTTTAAATTTAGAAAATAATGAATATAAAATAGGAAATAAATGAATATAAATATATCAATTTATAATATATATCAATTTTTGTGAATTTTAATTATACTTAGAGGATACTTAAAGGATAAGAGTAGAAAAAATAATATTTTTTGTATTTTCTAGTTAATTCTTATCGGGTTGGTATTATAAAAAATAAAGAAATGTGGAAATGTGTGTATGAAGATGTTCCAAAATTTTTAAATCGATTTTGTTTCTTTAAATGAAATTTTTTTCATTATAAATTAAAAAAATATTAAATTTCAAGTAAACTCATATTAGTCCTAAACGTAATAATAAATAATAACTGATAATCAATAATGTAAACATAATGTAAACAAAAAGTTTGAAGTATTTTCCTTTGAAAAATTTTTTCGTAGAAAGAAAAATAAGATGGGCTCCATTTATCAATTTCCAATTCAATTTTAGGAAACAATGATGTATGATAGAGCTATATATAATAGACATTACCATCTCGATAATTAAAAAAATGAAAAAGAAGATTTGTGTCTTTTAAGCAAAAAATGTTTTTAATTTTCCAATGGAAGTCTATATTGCTGAACTGAAAAAAATATTTGGATAGTCATTGAACATTATCTTAAATTATTAAGAGAAAAAACTGATGATAGTATGCGACGATGGCCTACTCGAGATTGAGGTAATCTTCTAAAACTCAATCTTTGAAAATCCTTTTTATGAAACCCTGTATAACGGAATTCTCAGGTATATCAAGAACCATGCACTTACAGATCTAATGATCATTGAAGATTTTTCTAAGGCGAAAAATATCTTGGCGCAAAACTTCCGTATAACAAGAGACTTAAGTTGGATAAAATGAAGGCGGTAATCTTTAATCAAGAAAAGAATTATTATAAAAGTTAATCTTCAAGTTTTGAACTGAAACATCTCAATTAAGAAAACGATCAAATGTTTAAGTACATTTACTATGAGAGACGATTTCGATATTGACATTCTTAACGAAAATCATAATGAAAACCTTAACATTATTTCAATTTCTATTGAATAAAGGTGATATATATTTCATTAAAATATTCTATTATATATGTATATACATATTTGAAAATCTGTACATAGACTTTACTTATATAGGAATATAGGAATAATAATAAGAAACTCATTAAACCCAAAAGATCACTTATACAAGTCATCATACACGGCTTCGCTTCTTACTCTGCTTTCGTTGGATAGCAGTTATAGACGATCTATACAAACAAAAAATGTAAAATATAATAATATAATAAACAAAATAAAAAAACTCAAGATTCTTAGAATGTAATGACATCTCATTGGCAAAAGTTCTTAAAAATAATTATTAATAATTCTATTAACTAGCAAAAATCCAGATGAAATCGAACACAGAGTAGCATATGAGTCTCATATATTGTGAAAGTATAATGGCAATTAGAACGGAGTCTACAACAAGATAAATTTTTATCAGGGGACTAATTGAAGACATTATTATGTCAATCTTAATCGACAAAGAGAAAGATGTCTTTAACAAAGACATTTAAAATGTTTGACTATCACATCATTCTGATATTTGCTCATGACATTTTCAATGTAAAAAAGATAAAAGAAGATAAAAAGATAAACATGTATGAATATATAAATAAGCATGTTAAAAGTGTAATGGATTCGTTGATACTGAACACAAGAAATAATGATTTTCTACTGCTCCAAATGAAAAGATGCTATTTTAAAATAGAAAAAAATATTTCCATGGAAAATTTGATAAAATCAAGAAGAACTGATTTTTAGCAATTTTGCTTGAACAGTATTATATAATATTTTATTGCGAAAAAGAAAAATGTTCGAGTGGAAAGAGAGGAAACTTAATCTTGATTGGAAAGGAACGATTGTCTTCTAAAATATGTAAATGATGTAAGAAAATATTTTCATCCTCATATCTGAATATTTCGGAAGTAATTATCATTAAGAAAGAGGAATTTTTATATCTAGATATCTAGATCGAATGGAATCGAATTTCATATTTCCCATAATATTATCATTAGAGATATTCAATTGCATTTTCTTTTCCTTATATATAAAAAAAAAAAAAGATTAAGTTAGACTGAAATGTTCTATAGTAAGATAAACGCAATGCTAGGAAATAAAACTTATTTTATATCATGATAAAAATCGAATAGATAAATCTAAATCGTTGCAAGTTAACTACAAATTTATGAATAGTTAAAGCAAAAGATACTTCTCAATAATCCCAGTGATTGAAAGCGAAAAATGATTCCAATAGTCCCAATAATTGAAACAAGGAATACTTCCCAATAATCTTAATAATTGAAACCTTTAATTCTCATTCATTAATTCCCAACTTTCCAACCGTTCTTCCATACTGACTCACTTGCCATACATGATGAATACATTGTCGAAGTAACCCTGTTTTTTGCTATTTGTTCCTTAAATAATTAATGAAATTAATTATCGAATCCCCACTCATGATGATAGCTTGAGAATAAGGAATGAAATGTAAATCGGCAAGGAAAGCTATGAATTTCAAAAAACTAATATTTTTTAATGAAACTTTCACTATTTTAAGAGCTATCAATGATTGACTTCAAATCCAATATTCGACACATTGCTTATTTTAAACTGTCATTAGAATAACTGTAATAATCCTTAATAATCTGATCGTCAGAATTTAAAAAATTTGCAGTCCTAAAAAATGATTGTCAATAAACAATGAAAATCAAATTTTCAAAACACAACACGCAATTTTCATAGATATGTTCTGTATTGTATAGATATTTTCATAGATGTTGCATTCATAATTTTGTTCGAAGATATAGTTCAAAGATCTTAATTGCAAAAAACAAATGAATTACATAAAAATAAAAATTTTAATGTATCAAAAAGATTTAAATCAAATAAATAATTTTACAAAATTAATATTTTATTAATAACAATAAAAAGACGCAAAAATTTAATATATATTTTTTATGAATCATTATTTTATATAATTAAAAATGAAGTATATCTTAGAAAATGCAATTATATATTCATAAAATTGAAAAAAATTAAATTTTTTATAAAAATATTGAAAAATATTGATAAGATATTTATATTAGAATATTTAAATATCAATTTTATTTATTTATTATTGGTTTATATATATAATTTTTAATATATATATAATTTTTTAAGAAAAAAAGATTCATACTATTCTTCTTTACTCAAATATTTATTTTTTCAAAATTCGAATAAATTTCTTAATACTTCTAAACTCTTTTTATTTTTATCATGATATATATCACAAGATATTTCAAATTTCCCATTTTTTTCAAAGTTTTTCCATTAATAGTTTAATATCAAAAAAATTCATTCCGCTTCTTTCCATCATGATGCAATGATTAATTTTGCGATTTGGCAAATGCAATGCACGAACATTTTGTATTCAATTGCGATAAGAAAAATAACAAATATATATCCACTGCACACCTACAGATCATATCGACATGAGATCACAAACTTTGCGTCTTTCTTTCTTGATATTTTCTCAAGTAGATTTCAAATCATAACTATTAAATTCCCTTTATAAGATATATCTTTCATTCATCTTATATCAGAAGAATTTTATCATTTTTAAAATAATGATTTTAGATAGTTTTAACCATGAACTCAAATTGAATAAAATAACATTGAATAAATAATATTGTTTAATCTGCTATTAAAATCTCTGATTTTCTCATCAAAATCGGTTTTTCTATGAGAAAAAACTATCGCGGATAATAAAGAATCTACTTTAATATATTTATAAGGTTTTAGCCTTGATGAATCTCTTTTTAGATAAAAATTATGTCGTAAATCCAATTTCTTCTTATTTTATTTAGAAACTTTATACTTTATTAATTTGTTTATTATTATATTATTATATTATTATATTATTATTTTATATTATTTTTATATTATATATATTTATATTAATATAATATTATATAATATATTATATTAATATTTATATTAACATTATTTTTATATAATATATTATATTAATATTATGTAATATATTATATTATATAAATAATATATAATATTATAAATATTATATAAAATATTATATATAAAATTATATATGGAAATATTATATAATATATTATATATATGTTATAATATATTATATGTATATTATATAATATATATATGGAAATATTATATAATATATTATATTAATATTTATATTATATAATATATTAATATATTTATCTTATTATTTTTATATTATTATATTATTTATATATACAACTTTATTGATTTATATGTACAACTTTATATTTTGTTTTTATCCGGATAAATTATATTATTTATCTTGTTCATAATTATATAAGATTCTTCTCGATTCAAGTAACATTTTAATCATCATAGTTGATGCAATTAAACTTTTTCTCTTGGACTGATGTATATATAGCTATCATATTACGTTTTCATTTTCTCTGAGGAAATTTTTAATCTGTCTTACGAATTAATGAATTCTATTATGGTATTTTTTTTATTAGTATTCTATTATGGTATTTTTTTTATTAATATTTTTATTCTTTCCACAATTGTATATCACAAATGTTATATGTAATATAGAAAATATGTCCATACAAAATCATAGCTTGCAACATTTGTATCGATTTATGCTGAAAAATACAATAAACCAAAAAGAATAATGGAATCTATTCATCCCAATCACATAATTTTTTATAACAAACATTGTCAAATATTGAAATCAAATTTTAATCAAACTATAAACTAATCCATTTGATTCAATAATGAAATAATTCTCATTTTCTTAAATTCCAAGTAATTTCATTATTTCTTGAAAAATTTTTGATTCAAAATTCATCGTTAATCGGAGTGAATTTCTAAATATATTTCGTAACGGCTTATAATATATTTAGGAAAAACTTTGGCAATTGTGATTATTTGTTAATTTAGCATATTACTTCAAACCATTTTGTAAAACAACCAGCGTAAATCGATTTTCAATTCACAATTTTTGAAATGGACTCAATACATTGAACACTCTCTTTTTAAATCTTTTTGGCACTCAAATATTACAAAGTTCTTTTAATTTTGTTTTATTCTTGACAATGAATAGAAGTTCTTTTTTGGTAATTTCATTAATCACACAGAATTTTATACTATTTTTTCTTAACAACATAATTCATCATTGTATATATAATTGTATACATAATACATAATTGTATCTAATAACAAGCATAATTAGGGAAAACTATTCGATTTTTCTAATACTTTTTGCTTCATCTTCTTTAATCATTCATTTACTTTTTCACAACGATTAAAGAATAGCTGACGTAATACTTATTTAATAAGTATTCTTCAATGTTAATTTTATGCTAAACTACATCATATTTCCTAATTTCTTCTCTTTTTTGCAAACACATTCTTAAAATTTAAGTAATTTTAAAAATTCAACTTCTGTCAATCCTTCTACATATAAATTATAAATGGTCCTGTAAATGCTCAGAAATTTTTTCTTCATTCTTATCTTTTTTCTTTTTCTTTTGGTTTTTCTTTCTTCCTTTCTTCTTTTTGGAAAATAATTTATTTTCAATCAATAAATATATTTTAAAAAATTTCGTCAAGATTTATGTTTAAACATTTATATTTCTTGAGAAACAGTTTCCTATGCAATTTTTATTTATGTCGATCAGTAGAAAATCTTCTTTATTTTTTAAATTTCCTATTTTTAAAAGATTACGTCGACCATAATAACTTTTTTCCAGAGATCGAGTAAATATTTTTAGTTTCTAATTCCACCATATCAAAGTCTATCTTGAGAACATGAAAATTTAAATTTGAGCATATATCAATAATTATTTTTCGTCAATGGTTCCTTTGACCAATTCAAAAATGAACGCATCTTCAACATGACGAGAATAACAGGAAATCAACGATTCTGCCTTTAGATCAATTTTTTTTTTTGTTTTCCTTTTTTCTCTTTTTATGACAATCTTTTGAAAATGTCCTTACTCCCTGCATATTCAACATGCCACAGATTTATTATATTATATATAATTATACTATTATTATAATTATAAATAGGTAAAATTTCTTGAAGGACGAAATCAAAATGTAAATATTTTTCCACATGCTAGGAACCAAAAAAGAATTCTGAAATAGAATGTTAGAAACGGCCGCAAAAATTATTTATATTAATATTTGAATGATTATATCTCGTCCGCTTTCGCTGTTTTATTATTTTAAAATTACTATTTATATAAAAAATATATATACTATATATATAAAAAATAATGATCTATTGAATTCTTGAAGTTGTTCTTCAAAACAAGTAATTCGGCTAGCATTCATCTTTGAACTTCAATTTTTTCGATTGTAATCTTCTTTTGTTAGATACGCTATTATTCTTCTTTCCAATCATGAATTGATTTTGTTCCATGAATTGATCTTCAAGAATAATTAACTTCAAAAGAAAGGAGTTTCCTTCCTTTTTTTAGAAAATTCATATTTGTGATCATTTCTTCCTTTTTTTAGAAAAAAGAAAGAGTAAAATTCTCCGGAATCCCTGAGATTCTAACATCAATGTTGTTGTTCAATAAACGTTTAATTTTCTATTTTATTTATTTATTTACAAATATTCACATTAAATATTCAGCACTTGATTATTAATAATTATTTATTCTTTATTTTGTCAATTATATATTTACTTAAAGAGCAAAGAGAATAAAGAATACCGGAAAAGATTCCGTTTAATAGACATCTCCGATAACAACCAGTAACAATGTTACCGATGTTATCATTTTCTATAGTTTGGATATTGGATGCATATTTCACATTATGGTTATCAATGTTCGTAATAATATATTAATCGATAAACAATAGAATTTCCAATCAGAGCTAACAAGACAAATTTCCAATAATTTATAAAAATTTTCTTATTAAAAAAAAATGAGAAACATTTTGGGAGTTTCTGAGTATGTTTTTTTTTTTCATCCTTTTCATTCTCCATTTCTACAAAATTTACGTCCTGTCAATAGTTCAAATTTCTAAAAATTAGAGTTTGTTTTAAAAATTTCTTTTTCTTCTTTGAAAACGAACATGTTTTAAAATAAATACTATTTTAAAAATTGAATTTTTTATTTTTTAATTTTTTAAAGTTATATATAAATGAATGACCAAAGAGTAAAATTCACCTTTAAATTAAAATTCACTGTTAAAAATACTGCTCTTTAAAAAATATTATGATAACCGAACTTGTAATTTTTATATAATTTGAAAAATTAATTGAAAAATATAATCATTCATTTTTAAAATAAATTAAAATTTTATCGAAAAAGAATGATTTCTAACAAAAATATAATCATTTTTAAAAAAACTGCAAATATTTTATATATATGTATATATATAATAAAAAATGTTTATACAATTGTATTCTAATCATAATAAAATTAATATTATATATTTAATTTTTTTAAAAATCAATTGATATGATGCAATACAATTTAAAGTAGAATTCTTATAATTCTTATAATTCATATAATTTATAAACAATTCTTATAATTTATAAATAGATAGCATAACATAGACTATAATAATTATTATAGTAATGTAATATATATTTTTCTTAAAAAAATATTATTTATCTATAATGTATATAATATTTATTTATAATTAATTTGGTAAGATCCTTCTTTAGATAGCATTTCTTCTTGTTCGTCTTCAGCTTCGGTTTCAGTTTCATTTGCAAAAAATTTTAAGATCAAGAGAAAAAAATAAATCGAAATAAATTATTTCTTCCAAAAATTGCACTTTTTCTTTCTTAATAGCTTTCGCATATTTATTAACAAGCAGATTCAAAATAAGTAAAAAATTAAAATATAATATGTAAAATATTTATATCTTCATTATACGATTTCCCGAAAATCTTTTCAACTGAATTTTACTTCTATAAACACATTTATTTATATTAATATTTATATAATTATTTATATAATTTTACTTATATAAGGAACAAAAATGTTTATTCCTTATTTTATCTATCTTTTCAGATAATTATCTAATAGAAAAAATAACATTTTTTTTATAATTAGATAATATATGAATTAAAATTTTATGCATGATTGGAGTTATCAAATATCATGGATACAATCGGACATACAATTTTATTGTATCTTATATACTTGATATTATTTGTAATATTTATTTTAATTTTTTTGAATAAAATCTATTTCTTGATTAATAATATATGTTAAATAATTAAATGCAAATAGTTAAATAATTTAGAAAGATGATGTCAAATTCTGCCAAGTTTCTTTTTAATTTATAGAAAAAATTGTTGTGAATTAAATTATTTAATCGCTTATAGAAAATTTGCATTAAAATTTAATGAAAATAACGAACATAATTATGCAAAATGATTTAATTATGATCAATGACTATAGTATGGAAAGAAAGTCAAAATAATCAAATAATTTTAATGTGCAAATAAGAAGATTATATTTGTAGTTAAATGAATTCAATCCAGAATGATCAATACTATATTCTTTTTAATTAATTGAACATGTTTTAAAAAATGCTTTAATCATTTCAGAAAGCAAATAATTAAATTTCTTTGATTATTCCGATTAATTGGCTAAATCGTAGATACGCTTTGAAGCATAAGATTTAAATTTATGAAAATGTAAATATCGGAAGAATAGTATGTTACAATTACAAAGATCATAACTATAATTATAATTGCCATAATTGAACGAATTTTTTAGTACGCTATTTTTTATCATTAAAAATGATTCGATTCTCCTGCGATGAAAATATATTATTACAGTATCCTTGATTTAATTGTTAAAAATTAGAAAGAGATATTTTGACGTGACCATCTACCAAAACTAAGTATTACAATATATTTGTCGTACATTGTAATCATTTTTGATATATTAGTTATAGTATTACAATCAGGATCATTCATATTCTAAATTTTTTTAAATGAAATTAAAGTAATGAATTAAATGAATTAAATAAAATGAATTCATATTCTTAAATGAAAAGTTAAAAAAAAATAAATTTTTTTTCAAATTATATAATTTCAAATTATTAATACTTTTATTTTTTATTAAATTTTTATATCATTTTTCAAGAACAATATTTATATTAATTTCACTATATAGTGATTTATTAATTAATAGACGAATATGCTAAATGGTAATTAGTTTATAATATATTTCGACTAGTATTTTTAATGAATTTTTAAAAAATAATCCGTTCAGTGCTAAATATTTAGTAGAGAACAGGAAAATATAATATAATATATATAGGATAATATACAAAATCTATTTCCGGCGACTTCTTGATTTTTTTAACTTTCCAAAAGAGTTTTTTTTTATCTAAAAAAGATTTATTCATTTATAAGCTTGTCTCTTCAATAATTTTTTTTATATTTTGTATCTTTTTCACACTAAGCTCTTTTTTTAAAAGCATTTTTCTTATTTTGCAAGAAATAGTTATTTTAAAAATATTGAATAAAAGAAAAATAGCTAGCTATGAAAAAAAGAACTATAAAACAGACATTATTTAAGATTTATTATATTGTTCAAGAGTATAATATTATATTATAAAATAACCTCAAAACGAAGAAAATTCAAGCTTACCTGTTAAATATTCTCGTTTCAATTGAATATAAAATTTTTTGCACTTTTAATATAATAAATAAAAAATAATATTTTAGCACTTATTACATATATATATATATATATATTAAATATATAATATATATATAAAATAATATAAAATATATAAATATAAAATATAATATATATATATATATACATATATATTTATATATATATATATTTTTATCTATAATTTTATCTCATAAAATGATACAGAAAAACAAGGAAAATTTTCTTCCTATCCAAAAAATATTAACCACAGAATCCATTATATCACAGTAATTTTATCACAGTATTTATGTATAATATATTTATGTATAAATGAATAATAAATTATAAATTGCCATAAATAAGAAAATAACTAATATACGTTATTGTGAATCCACGATTCGTATCGATGGAAAAGATAGAATTCATTTTATTCAACCAAAAATTATTTTATTATTTCTGCTTTTTGTCTACTGATTCTAACCTTCGTGCCTAAAACTCCCTATTTAATGTTCCTAAACAAATATCCCCATTTTAATTTAAATAATTTTAATTTAGAGATATAAAATAATTATAGT